>NW_004444041.1:8750861-8782328 GCF_000243295.1 Trichechus manatus latirostris | reverse complement strand
TCTATGAACTTTATAGTTTTAGGCTTTATATTCAGGTCTTTGATCCATTTTGAAGTCGTTTTTGTATACGGTGTGAGGTATGGGTCCTGTTAGGGGTAGTGGTTTTTCAAAATAATTTCTCAGCAATGAGAATATTTTCCCCTACCAATGTCCTACACCTAACCTTAGCATATAAAACAGAAAAAAGTAGAAGTGTTATGGTTGAAGCTGGAGTAGTGGTCCAGGATTTCCATTTAGTCACTGTCTTTTTCCTGCTTTGCAGTGCCTCCAAAGGCATAAGCAACCTCTGGGACTCCTCAGAACATAGTTTTTAAAACCACTTGCCTCCGTTTCGTAATGCTGCTGTAACACAAATACCACAAGTGGGTGACTCTAAAAAACAGATTTATTTTCACAGTTCTGGAGGTTAAAAGTCTAAATCAGGGTCTCTGCCATGTCGACTCCTTCCTTGTAGGTTGCCTTGGTGTTGCTTGGTTCCTTGGCTTTACACAGTCCTCATATAGCATCTGTCTTTCCCTTATGTTTGTGTATAATCTGTTCTTTTTATAACTCAGAAGTGATTAGATTTAGAACCCACCCTACTTGTGTTGCTCTAGTTAACATAACATTGAAAACTCCATTTTCCATCAGGACCGCGTCCACAGTTTTAGGGGTTAGGATTCCAACACATATTTTGGAATGGCCACAGTTTATACCACTCTACTGTGGAAATCCAAATGTCCATCGACACATGAATAGATAAACATAATGTGGTATGTAAGTACAATAAAATATTAGCCAATATTAGTATTGATACTTGCTATAATGTGGATAAACCTCAAAACCATTATGCTAAGTAGAAGAAGGCAGACAAATATCTAGAGTAGGTAAATCCATAGAGACAGAAAGCAAATTGGTTGCCAGGGGCTGAGGGGAGGTGGGAGAATGGGGATTGATTGCTTGATAGGTGCAGGGCTTTCTATGGTAGTGATAAAAATGTTTTGGAGCTAAATAGAGGTTGTGGTTGCACAATATAATGAATGATACCACTGAATTGTGCACTTTAAAATGGTTAATATTATATGAATTTTGTCTCATTTAAAAAACAAAGAAAAAGAAGCACTTGAAGGTCTTTTCTGGTTCTGTTACTGTTTTATTATTATAAACTATTTTACATTTTTCAAGCTACTACTTACTAAGGTTCTATAAATGAGATTTTAGCATATCGTATTTATAAACATACATATATACCTATATATACATATGTATGTGCTTGTTTTATGTGTGTGTGTGTGTGTGTGTATATAGTGTTTTCAAAATTATGTTCTACAGACCTGTATTGTCTTACAAAATATTAATAGATTTTCATTATCCTTCATAAACATAGATGCAAAATTCTAACACTACTCAATTTCAAGAATTATTATAAATCAGCAGTAATCAGGACAATGCAATAGACAGAAAGATACACATACAAAAAAACAAAACAGAACAAAAACCAAACCCATTGCATCGAGTTGATTTTGACTCATAGCGACCCTATAGGACGGAGAACTACCCCCATAAGGTTTCCAAGGAGCAGCTGGTGGATTCAGACTGCTGACCTTTTGGTTGGCAGCTATAGCTCTTAATCATTGCACCACCAGATAGGCATAAATTAATGGAATAGAAGAGAGAATCCAGAAATAAATTTTTTTTGTAAGGGGGTGGGTAACAGCTTTGTGGAGAAACAATTTACATGCTACACAATTCCCCATTTAATGTGTACAATTCAGTGTTTTTTCAATTATTATTCACAGAATTGTGTGACCGTCACCACAATTAATTTTAGAACATTTTCATCAGCCCGAAAAGAAACCGTGTACTCTTTAGCTGTCACTTCTCAACCCCACCCCCACCCGCCACAATACTCCCCAGTCCTAGATAGCCACTAATCTACTTCCCGTCTCTATAGATTTGCCAATTTTGGACATTTCGTAGAAATGGAATCATACAAGATATGGTCTTTTGTGTCCATCTCCTTTGACTTAGCATAATGTTTTCAAGGTTCATTCATGTTGTAGCATGAGTTAGTACTTTATTTTTATGGTTGAATAATATTCCATTGTATGGATATACCACATTTTGTTTTGGCAGAAAATGGGGAGTGATTGCTAATGAGTACCAGGTTTTTGTTTGAGGTGGTGAAAATGTTCAGAAATTGATTATGATAGTATTTGCACAACTTTGTGAATATACTAAAAATCATTGAATCATACACTAATCAAATAGTATAGAATATGAATTATATCTCAGTAAAATTATTTTTTAAAAAAAGTGCTAAATGGTAGACGTAAATCTAAAAAACTTCTTAAAAAAAACACAAGAAAACCTTTGTGACTCTGGGTTTGGCAAAGATTTCTTTGATGTGCACCAAAAGTACAACCTATAAAAGAACAAATTGATGAATTGGACTTAATCAAAATTAAAAAGTAATGCTCTTCAGATTAAGACCATAGTCTCGTGGGACAACTTGGTTAATTGGCATAATACAGTTCATAAAGTTTATGTTCTGCATCCTGATTTGGTGAGCAGCATCTGGGGTCTTAAAAGCTTGCAAGTGGCCATCTGAGATACAACTGTTGGTCTCTACTCAGTCTGGAGCAAAAGAGAAAGAAGGAAACCAAAGACTCAGAGGTGAAATCAGTCTGCAGGACTAAGAGCCAGCATGAACCACGGTCTCATCTACCCTGAGATCAGAAGAACTGGATGGTGCCTGGATACCACTACTTCCCTTTCTGATCTGGGACACAATAGATGGACCCTGATGGAATGGGAGAAAAATGTAGAACAAAACTCACATTCTTAAAAAGTCTAGACTTATTGGACTGGTAGAGACTAAAGGAACCCCCGAGACTGTCGTCCAGAGATATGCTTTAAATTTTGAACTGAAACTACTCCCAGAGGTCACATTTCAGCTAAATAACAGATTGACTCATAAAATAAACAATGTCACCCATGAATACTGTGCTCCTTTAAAAAAAAATCATCTATATGAGTTGATGACAATGGGTATGTGAGACCAAATGGTCAACATTTACTCTAAAGCAAAGATGAGAAGGTAGTGGGGGGCAGGGAAACTAGATTAATGGAAATGTAACAACCAGAATGGAAATAATGAGAACGCTGACACATTGTGAAAAACGTAACCAGTGTCACTGAACAATTTGTAAAGGAATTGTTAAATGGGAACCTAATTTGCTGTGTAATCTTTCACCAAAAACACAATAAAATACTATTTTAAAACAAGTAATGATCTTCAAAGGACACTGTTAAGAGAATGAAAAGACAAGGTACATACTAAAAGAAAATATTTGTAGAGCATCTGATAAACATTTTAAAACCACTATACTCAGGTCCTTTCTAGATCTAACAGTTACAATTTTATTATTATAAATATACATTTTTAAAAAGACAGTACTTAGTAAGGTTCTGTAAATGAGAGTTTGGCATAATCACTTATTCAGACTTTGCCCTCTATACATCTGAATTAATGGTGTTTATATAGGAGCCCCGGTTGCACAATGGTTAGGAGCTTGGCTGCTAGAAAAGGTCCGCAGTTCGAATCCATCAGCCACTCCTTGGAAACCCTATGGTGCAGTTCTACTCTGTCTTATAGGTCAGTATGAATCAGAATCGACTTGACAGCAGTGGGTTTAGGTTAGTTATGGTAATTCTGTGTTTAACTTTATGCTGCTGAACTATTTTCCACGGCGACTGTACCATTTTACATTCCAGTTTCTTCACATCTGCCCAGCACTTGTTATTGTCCATTTTTTAATTGTAATTATTCTGGTGGGTATGAAATTGTATCTCATTGTAGTGTTGATTTGCATTTCCCTGATGACTAACTTTTTAAACAGATTTTTTGAGATACAGTTCTTGTGCCATACAATTTACCCATTTCAAATACACAGTTCACACAGATTCTTGCCTAATTACCCTGGCTAGAACCTCCCATACAATGTTGAATGCTAGCGGCAAGAGGGGGCATCGTTGTCTCATTCCTGATCTTAGGGGAAAGCTTTAAGTCTTTTACCATTAAGTATGATATTAATTGTGATTTTTTTTTTGTAGAAGCCCCTTATGAGGTTGTAGAAGTTCCTATGTATTCCTACTTGGTTGAGTGTTTCTATCATGAAAGGGTGTTAGATTTTGTCAAATGCTTTTTCTGCATCTGTTGAGATTACTGTGTATTTTTTTTGTCCTTTATCCTACTAATATGGTATATTACGTTGATTGATTTTTCGTATGTTGAGCTGATCTTACTTTCCTGAGATAAAGCACATTTGGTCAGGGTATATAATCCTTTTCTGTATGTTGCTGCATTCAGTTTGCTAATATTAATCTGTATTCTGTTGTTTTAATTTGCCTTTCTCTACTAACCAGTGATATTTAAGCATTTTTCATACGTATATCTTCCTTGATGATGTAGCTGGTCAGATATTTTGCTCATTCATATTGGGTTGTTGTTTTTATTATTAAAATTTGAGATTTCTTTATATATCTGGATACAAGTCTTTATCAGATATATGATTTTCAAGTAAATGTTCTCAGCTCTTGTTCTTTTTAGGAGCAAACATTATAAAGCCCAATTTATTAAGCTTCTCTTTTATGTATGTGCTTTTAGTATCAAAAACCAAACTTGTTGCCATCAAGTCGATTCTGAGTCAGGGACCTTATAGGACAGAGTGGAACTGCCTCATAGGGTTTCCAGGAAGTGGCTGGTGGTTTAAAACTGCCAGCTTTTTGGTTAGCAGCCGAGCTGTTAACCACTGAGCCACCAGGGCTCCCGCTTTTAGTACATATCTGAGAAATCTTTGCTTAACCAAAGGTCACAAAGATTTTCTCCTATGCTTGCTTCTAGAAGTTTTATAGTTACGGGTTTCCTTTTTTAATGCAATTTTACACACACATAATTTGTTACTTTTACTTCTGTGGGCTATAATTTATATATCTTTTTACAACTTATTTTGGTGTGTGTTATTTATTGGGTCACGGTATTTTCATGTTAGTACAGTTATTTCTTTTGAATAGCTGCGTAGTATTCCACCAAATAATGTAAGATAACTTATTTTGCTTTTCTTCTTTTAATGGACAGTTCATTTGTTTCCAGTTTTTTCCTATTGCAAATAATGCTCCAAGATTTATTTTAAATTTTCATTTGAATTTTAATTCCTACCACTTTATTAAGAGCTTTTATAACAAAAACATTTTATAATAAAAACTGTATTTTGAGGCATGCTTAAAACTTAAAATTTTCGATATGCAGTTCTCCTTTTCTTGTGCAAATCTATGAAGTAAATGTTAGGATAAAGTTGTTAGTTAACAATTGTTATTTAAAAATTTTTAAAATAGCTTCCTGATTTCTGCCATATCCTAGTGGATTATACTCCCTTTTGATTCAAACAGCAATAATAGTCATGTTTAGAAAGCTCTGATTTTACTAATGATTTCTCTGAATTCCTCATTTTATATGACTTATTCTATTTGCCTACCTCTTCCCACTTTTCAAGTCTCTGAAGAATCTGTTTGATTTCTGTAAGGAGATCATAATGCTACCTAGTTATTTAGATTTATGAAAGAACATTTCTGAGACATCCCATTTGTTGATTTTTTTTCTAAATTAGATGGTATAAATTGGGGGAAAAAAACTTAATGATTTTTCTTTTTATTGATGCTATTTCATTTTTCCTTTACAGATTCAAAAGCTTTGTGACCGAGTAGCTTCATCTACCTTATTGGATGATCGAAGAAATGCCGTGCGAGCTCTCAAATCACTGTCTAAGGTCTTTAACACTTGATAAATTATTAGGCTTATTAAGTTGGATATTAATTACTTTAATAACATTTTTTCTTTTTTATATGCAGAAATATAGATTGGAAGTGGGTATCCAAGCTATGGAACATCTTATCCATGTTTTACAAACAGATCGGTAAGTCTCTTATTTTTTTCCCTGATTTTTCTTAAAATTTTAATGAATTTTAGTTTTACTGTCACAGTTTCAGAAATGATTACATTTTAAGGCTGCTAAGTTTTTCATTTCAGTTGTTATTTCGATAAATACTTATTGCACATCTACTACTATTGTGCTAAGCTGCTAAGCATCAGGACAGACATGATCTCAACCCTTAGGGAGTTGATAAGCATCTGGGGCTACCCATTATATAAAAATAAGGTGAATTTTGCTTAGGGAACATTGAGTTTATGTTAATGGTGGTGGAATGATTTGGAAAAGGATAGTGAGAATGGTTGCACAACTCAAAGACTGTAATCAATGTTACTGAATTGTATATGTAGAAATTGTTGAGATGGAATATATTTTGTTACATATATATATTCACCACAGTAAACTTTTTTTAAAAATGGGATGAAATAACTGCTAATTTAAGGCTTAAGAGTTTGGGTTTAAATTGGGCAAATGAATGTTTGATATTCACTTAGATACAGATATACAGTATATAGATCATATATATAGATATGCTGTTTTATGCTCTAGTATACATATTATAAGGGAGCCCTGGTGGCACACTGGTGAAAGCGCTTTGCTGCTAACCAAAAGAGACATTTCAAGCCCACCAGCTGTTTCTCTGGAGAAAGATGTGGCAGTCTGCTTCCATAAAGATTTATAGTCTTGGAAACCCTATGAGGCAGTTCTGCTCTGTCCTATAGGGTCACTATGAGTCGGAATTGACTGGATGGCAGTGTGGTATGTGTTATGGTATATCAGTTATCCAGACGTGCCTTTTTTTGGGAAATAAACTGCACTAATAAGAGTGAAGTGTTAAATCTGAGCTTGTCTTAAAAGATCAGTCAGCCTATTTTTAGATGTTTCAGCTTCTCTTTAAGAGATTTTTATCTGCATGTTTGGTTTTAATTAACAACTGTGCATGGATAACTTTCAGATCTTAACCTCTAGCTGAATATGTCTTAACCCTTTTGTGAACCAATTATTTTCGCTTTGAATTTTTTTGTTGAAACCATGTGTTTTCATTAATGGAAGCATGTTGAATCATTGAGTGTGTCTGAATTTTTGGTAGGTAGTATGGATTTTTTTTCTTGTCCCTTCCCACAAGCCTACCCTAAGTGTTTAGTGGTACATATGAGGAAACCCCTAATTATACCATGGAGCCCCCACTAGTCTATCAATACATACATATGTGTAACAAATAAAAATTTTCAGAATTTCTATTTTTCTACCTTAAATCCACACGCTTCATACAGTACCCTGTAAAAACAGTAATTTGCAGCACACACTCATTTCTTTGGTTTCAAACAGTCATAAAGGCCCCTGCCTTGTGGCAGCACACACTGTCAGTGGTGCAGCAGCTTCCCAATAAACCTTCAGAGGCAGAAAAAGTACCCTAGAGCTTCCTGTGAGCACAAAAGGGTTAGAGTTTCAGCAGTACATTGGCCATTTCTACCATACCAGAATCTGTCACAGGTTTCTCCAGTTGAAAATGTTCAAAGTGAATTTATCGCTAGTCCTCATGCTCCAATCCCACCCACCCCTTCAACTGTCTTTTGCCCTGAGTGCATCCCAGTTGATAGCACCTTCCTATTCAAGCTAGAAACTGGGTGATTCATGCTGAACTCATCTCTCTCTTAACCCATTATGCCTACTTAGGCAAAAAAAAAAAACCTGGAATCAATGATTTTCTCTCCATTTCTGTTGTTGGTCTTACATCATAGTGTCTGTATTAGTTATTTTTTGCTGCATAACAAGTTACCTTAATACTTAGTGGATCAAAATAAGAAACATTAATTATCACAGTCTCTGTGGGTCATAAATTCAGGAGTGGCTTAACTGGGTAGGTCTCTTATAAGGTTTCATTCAAGATGCTGTCCAACAGTGCGGTCATCTGAAGT
The DNA here is from genome assembly GCF_000243295.1 of Trichechus manatus latirostris. NCBI lineage: Eukaryota > Metazoa > Chordata > Mammalia > Sirenia > Trichechidae > Trichechus > Trichechus manatus. Next base: position 8,774,440 of record NW_004444041.1, on the reverse strand, counting down.
CTTGACTGGGGCTGGAGAATCTGATTCCAAGATGGCTCACTCAGATTGCTATGAGCAAGAGGCCTCAGTTCCTCATCAAGTAGTTCTCCATGGGGCTGCTTGGTCGTCCTCATGTTATGGCAGCTGGCTTTTCCTGGAGCAGCTTATCCTAGATAGAGAACAAGGAAGAAGCCACAAGCCTTTTATGACCTTGTCTCAGAAGTCACATACTGTCAATTCCACCAGTCTATTCTTAGAAGTAACTTACTAAGTACAGTCTACACTTAGGAGGATAATTAGTTTCCACCTTTTGAAAGGAGCTATATCAAAGAATTTTGGGATGTAGTTTAAAGCATCCTCCACCTCCAAACTGTATTCTTTGTCTCGGATATCTAGTCCCACCATTCAGCTTATGTTGTTGTTGTTAGGTGCCATCGAGTTAGTTCCAACTCATAGTGACCCTGTGTACAACAGAAGGAAACACTGCCCAGTTGTGCGCCATCCTCACAGTCATTGCTGTGCTTGATCCCATTGTTGCAGCCACTGTGTCAATCCATCTTATTGAGGTCCTACCTCTTTTTTTGCTGACCCACTACTTTACCAAGCATGATGTCCTTCCCCAGGGACTGGTCTGTCCTGATAACGTGTCCAAAGTAACGTGAGATGAAGTTTCGCCACCTTTGTTTCCAAGGAGCATTCTGGCTGTACTTCTTCCAAGACAGATTTGTTTATTCTTCTGGCTGTCTATGGTGTATTCAGTATGCTTCGCCAATACCATAATTCAAAGGCGTCAATTCTTCTTAAGTCTTCCTTATTCATTGACCAGTTTTCATATGCAGATGAGGTAGTTGAAAATACCATGGCTTGGATCAGCACACCTAAATCCTCAAAGTGACATCTTTGCTTTTCAACATTTTAAAGAGGTCTTTTGCACCAGATTTGCCCAAGGTCATCTGATTTCTTGACTGCTTCTTCCCTGGATGTTGATTGTGGATACAAGTAAAATGAAATCCTTGACAATTTCAGTCTTTTCTCCATTTATCATGATATTGTTTATTAATCCAGTTGTGAGGATTTTTGTTTTCTTTATGTTGAAATGTAATCCATACTGAAAGCTGTAGTCTTTGATCTTCATCAGTAAGTGCTTCAAGTCCTCTTCACTTTCAGTAAGCAGGGTTGTGTCATCTGCATATCGCAAGTTGTTAATGCGTCTTCCTCCAATCCTGATGCCATGTTCTTCTTCATATAGTCCAGCTTCTTGGATTATTTCCTCAGCACACAGATTGAATGAGTATGGTGAAAGGAAACAACCCTGACACACACCTTTCCTGATTGTAAACCACACAGTATCTCCTTGTTCTGTTCAAATGACTGCCTTTTGATCTATGGACAGATTCCACATGAGTGCAATTAAGTGTTCTAGCATTCCCATTCTTTGCAATTTTATCCATAATTTGTTATGATCCACACAGTCGAATGCTTTTGCATAGTCAATAAAACACAGGTAAACATCATTCTGGTATTCTTTGCTTTTAGCCGGGTACCATCTGACATCAGCAGTCATATCACTTGTTCCCATATCCTCCTGTGAGTCCACCTTGAACTTCTGAGAGTTCCCTGTCAGTGTACTGCTGCAAACACTTTTGAGTGATCTTCAGCAAAATTTTACTTGCACGTGATATTAATGATATTTTTTGATAATTTCCACATTCTGTTGAATCACTTTTCTTTGGAATGAGCACAGATATGAATCTCTTCCAGTTGGTTGGCCAGGAAGCTGTCTTCCAAAGTTCTTGACAGAGAGTGAGCGCTTCTAGTGCTGCATCTGTTTATTGAAACGTCTCAATTGGTATTCCATCAGTTCCCTGGAGCCTTGTTTCTTGCCATTGCCTTTAGTGCAGCTTGGCCTCTTCCTTCAGTACCGTTGTTTCTTGATCATATGCTACCTCCTGAAATAGTTGAACGTCAGCCAATTCTAGTTGGTACAGTGACTCTGTGTATTGCTTCCATTTTCTTTTGATACTTCTGTGTCATGCAGTATTTTCCCCGTAATATCCTTCAGTATTGCAACTTGAGGCTTGAAAAAATCTTCAGTTCTTTCAGCTTGAGAAATGCTTAGTATGTTCTTCCTTTTTGGTTTTCTAACTCCTGGTCTTTACACATTTCCTGATAGTACTTTACTTTGTCTTCTTGAGCCTCCCTTTGAAATATTCTGTTCAGGTCTTTTACTTCATCATTTCATCTGTTTGCTTTAGCTACTCTACACTCAAGAGCAAGTTTCAGAGTCTCTTCTGACATCCATTTTGTTCTTTTCTTTCTTTACTGTCTTTTTAATGACCTTTTGCTTACTTCATGTATGATGTCCTTGATGTCATTCCACAACTTGTTGGGTGTTCAGTTATTAATGTTCAGTGTGTCGGATCTATTCTTGAGATGATCTCTAAATTCAGGTGGGATATACTCAAGGTCGTATTTTGGCTCTTAGGAACTTGCTCTAATTTTCTTCAGCTTGAAACTTGAACTTGCATATGAGCAGTTGAGGGTCTGTTCCACATCGAGCCCCCGCCTTGTTCTGACTGATGATATTGAGCTTTTTCATTCTCTCTTTCCACAGATGTAGTTGATTTGGTTCCTGTGTATTCCATCTGGTGAGGTCCACATGTATAGTCACTGTTTATGTTGTTGAAAAAAGATATTCGTAATGCATAAGTTGTTGGTCTTAGAAAATTCTATCATACGATCTCCGGTGTTGTTTGTATCACCAAGGCCATATTTTCCAGCTACTGATCCTTCTTCGTTTCCAACTTTCACATTCCAATCACCAGTAATTATCAGTACATCTTGATTGCATGTTTGATTAACTTGAGACTGCAGAAGTTGGTAAAAATGTTCAATTTCCTCATCTTTGGCATTAGTGGTTGGTTCATAAATTTGAATAGTAGTCATTTAATTGGTCTTCCTTGTAGCCATATGGATATTATCCTATCACTAACAACATTGGACTTAAGGATAGATCTTGAAATGCTCTTTTTGATGATGAATACGATGCCATTCCTCCTCAATTTGTCATTCCTGGCATAGTATACCATATGATTGTCCAATTCGTAATGACCAGTACCAGTCCATTTCAACTCACTAAAGCCTAGGATATCGATCTTTATGCATTCCATTTCATTTTTGACAACTTCCAATTTTCCTAAATTCATTCAGTTTATACATTGTAAAAATTATCTTTCTGAAATGCAGATCTTCTGTCAGTGACCCATTTAAATCATTTCAGTAGCTCAGTGCAGTATAAAGTCCAAGTTTCTCAAACAAAGCAAAGCCTACAAGCTTTTTTAAGATTTGGGTACTGCTTATCTGTCTCACCTCATAGCTTCTTTTTCTATTACATTTCAGCAGTGCCCAGCTGTTTGTACATACTGTTCCACCAGATACGACTTTTCTCCTTTTCCCCACACCGTGTAACCCACATTGATTATCTATTCAAAGTCAACTAATTCTAATGCATTGAAATAAATGCATTGGATGTGTCAGAGTTATCTGTTACTAACATCAGCGGGTAACTGTGGTAGGTAGAATAATGCCCGCCCGCCCCCCCGCCAAAGATGTTCACATTTTAATCACTGGAACCTATGAATGTTACCTCACATGGCAAAAGGAACTTTGCAGATGTGATTAAGGATTTTGAGATGGGGAGAGTGTCCTAGTTTATCCAGGTGGGCCCAATAAATCACAGGCCTTAAAAGTCCTAAAAAGAACAGAAAGCCTGAAGAGGAGGTCCAAGTGAGGTGACATGGGAAGGACTCAATCCATTATTGCTGGCTTTGAAGATAGGGGAAGGGAATCATGAGCCAAAGAACATGGGCAGCCTCCAGAAGCTAGAAAAGGCAAGGAAACAGATTCTCCTCAAGAGACTCCAAAAAGAAGGCAACTCTGGTGATACCTTGGTTTTAGCCCATTTAAGATCCATACTGGACTTCTGCACAGTTGTAAGATAATAAATTTGTGTTGTTTTAAGCCACTGAATTTGTAGTAATTTGTTACAGCAGTAATAGAAAACTAGTATAGCAACTTAAGTTACTTACTGCTTTAGAAAATATTCCAAGTTGGAGAGAGAATGGGTCCGAGATTTCAAAACAAAACACTTTAATGTGATGATTATTTATACTTACAATCTTTTTTCTTTATTCCGTGTGTCTTAAATCATATATATATTTTCTCACTGAGTCTTCTAAAGTTAGTAAGGAAATAACGAACATCTCAGTATGGAAAATAAATGTTACCTCTTGTGTAAAGTGGTAATGTCATTTTTAGTGCATAGCAGAAAATAAATGTGTAGATACCCTTAATAAAAGTTAAGTAAATAATACATTAAAAAAAATTATTGCACATTTACTGTGTGCCCAAAACTGTGCTTAGAAGCAGAGTATACCAGAGAGCCTGGGGAATGTATGAACAAATAATTATATCATGTCAGAGGCTTATTGTTGTTTATTGTACCTCAAATAATAAATAAAGGCAAACTTTCCTGAGACTTCTTGTGCTTCATTCCTTTTCTTGTGCTGAATTCCATTTGCCTCTGTTACAGATTTATTGTCCTCTATTTTCAAAGTGTTCTCTGAGTTTGTTTTTTTTTTTTTTAACTTCATTGTAGTCATCTACCCTTCTACTTGCTCTTTTGTTACTGCTTTGTGCTTCTTCTCTTAGTCTATCCTATTAACACTCTCAAAATCCTTCCACTGAATTCCGTTCATCTTCAGCTGCATCACAGAGAACTGCCTGTTTTTTCTTGGCATGACTTGAAACTCCCCATCTGTTCATGGCTCTGCTTCCCCATGGTCATCTGAAGGAGAGACTGCTCATGCTCCTGCATCCCATACTCAGGGCACAAAAGTTGTTTATCTCTCACTGATGGTTCCACACCATTACACCACAGTAGTTTTTGCTTTTGTTTGTTTGTCTTTGAGCTCTAATTCACATACCATAACTTTCACCATTTTAAAGTGTCCATTTCAATGGTTTTTAGTACATTCACAAAGTTGTGCATCCATTTTTCCCATAGCTGTCAAGTCGACTCCGACTCATAGAGACCTTATGAGACAGAGTAGTACTTCCTCATAGGGTTTCCAAGGCTATAATCTTTAAGGAAGCAGATTGCCACATCTTCCAGAACATTTTCATCACACCAAAAAGAAATCCTGTGTCCATTAGCAGTCATTCCGCATTTCCTTCTACCTCTACTACCTCACAACCATTAATCTACTTTCTGTCTCTGTAGATTTCCCTATTCTGGACATTTCATATAAGTGGAATCATACAGTATGTGGCCTTTTGTGTCGGGCCTCTTTCACTTAGCATAAGATTTCAAGGTTCATCCATGTTGTAGCATGTATCAGAACATCATTCTTTTTTATGGCTGTATAATATTCCATTACATGGATATATCATATTTGTCCATTCATTAGTTGATGGACATGAGATATTTCCACTTTTTAGCTATTATGAATAATGAACATTGGTATCCCAATTTTTGCATAGAGATATTCTCACTTCTTTTGGGTATTTACCTAGGAGTGAAATTGCTGGTTCATATGATAATTCTATGTTTAACGTTATGAGGAACTGCCAAATCGTTTTCCCCAGTGGCTGCACCATTTTACATTCCCAGCAGTAATGTATGGGGGTCCAGTTTTTCACATCCTCCCCAAAACTTGTTATTGTCCATTTTTTAAATTTAAGTCATCCTAGTGATTGAAGTGGTCTCTTACTGTGGTTTTGATTTGCAATTCCCTAATAACTAGTTATTTCACGTGCTTATTGATCATTTATATATCTTCTTTGGAAAATGTCTGTTCATATCCTTTGTCCATTTTTGATTAGGTTACTTTTCTTTTTTGTTATTGGGTTATAAGAGTTCTTTATAATATTCTGGATTTAAGTTCCTTATCATATGTATGATTTGCAAATATTTTATCCCATTCTGTGGGTTGTCTTTTCACGTTCTTGACAGTGTCCTCTGAAGCACAAACATTTTTAATTTTGATGAGTTCTAGTTTATCTATTTTATCTTTTGTTGCTTGTATTTTTGGTGTCACATCTAAGAAACCATTGCTTAATCCAAGGTCACAAAGATGTAAACTATGTTTTCTTCTAAGAGTTTTATAGTTTTAGTTCTTAAATTTAGGTCTTTGGTCTGTTTAGAGTTAGTGTTTGTGAATGGCTGAGGTAGGAATCCAGCTTCATTTTTTTACATGTGGATATCCAGTTGAACCAGCACCATTTGTTGAAAAGACTATTCTTTCACTATTGAATTGTGTTGGCACCTTTGTCGAAATCAGGTGACATAAATTTAAGGGTTTATTTCTGTATTCTCAATTCTGTTCCATTCATCTGTGTCTGTCCTTACACCAGTGCCACAGTCTTGATTACTATAGTTTTGTAGTAAGTTTTGAAATTGGGAAGTGTGAGTCCTTCAACTTTGTGCTTCTTTTTAAAAATTGTTTGGTTATTCTTACATTTCCAAGTGAATTTTAGGATCAGCTTGTTATTCCTGCAAAATTAGCACCTGGGATTTTTTTAAGGATTACATTGACTCTGTAGATCATCAAATTGGGGGTATGTTACCATCTTAACAATACTCTGTCTTCCTACCCATGGCTGCTAACCAAAAGGTTGGCAGTTTGAACCCACCAGCTGCTCTTCAGGGAAAAAGAAATGGCAGTCTGCTTCCTTAAACCCTGTGGGGCAGTTCTACTCTGTCCTTTAGGGTCGCTATGAGTTAAAATCAACTTGACGGCAATGAGTTTAGTTTTTTGGTTTGGTATCCATGAATACAGGATGCCTTTCCATTTATTTAGATCTTGGTGAGTAATTTATTTGAACAGTGTTTTTTAGTTTTTTAGTGTACAAGTCTTGTATTAGTAAAATTTATTCCAGAGTGTTTTCTCTTTCCCTTTTTTTAATGATTTTACTATTTTTATTGTGTTGAGTATATATATATATATAAAACAATTTTGCCATTTCAGTATTTTTTCATGCACAATTCAGTGACATTAATTATGTTCATCATGTGCAACCATCACCACTATCCATTTCCAAATTTTTCTATCACCTTTAACAGAAGCTAGGTGCTCCCCTGAGCAATAACTTTCTTTTCCCCTCCCTTTCACCCTTAGTAACCACTAATAGACTTTGGTCTCTATACATTTGCCTATTCTAGACATTTCATATAAGTGAGAATACAGTATTTGTCCTTTTATTCCTTTCATGCTATTGTAAATGAAATTGTTTTCTTAATTTCATTTTCTGATTGTTCACTCTGAGTATATTGAAATACAATTGATTTTTTTATATTGAGCTTGTATCCTGCAACTTTGCTGAATTCATTTATTCATTCTAATACTTTTTTAGTGGATTCCTTAGAATTTTCTGTTTATAAGATTATGTCATCTACCAATAGAGATGGTTTTACTTCTTTCTTTCCAATCTGGATACCTTTTATTTCATTTTCTTGCCTAATTGCCCTGGCTAGAACCTCTGATTCAGTGTTTAATGGTAGTGGCAGGAAGGGACACTGCTATCCTGTTCCTGATTTTAGAGGGGAGGGCTTTCAGTCTTTCACCATATATATTATGTTAGCTGCGGAGTTTTTATAGATACCCTTTATCAGTTTGTGGAAGTTCCCTTCTGTTCCTAGTTTATCAATAATCTTCTTAAAAGATGCCCTTCAAATTTTCACCAAAACAAAACCTACTTTATTTGAGATTTACAATCTCTGACTGTAACCCAGTTTGTTCCTCATCTTTGCTTTCATCCTGCACACTTGATCACTCCTTGACATTCACTGAATCTTTGGGACCTGCTTCCCACTCTCGACTTCAACTCTAAATGTCATCATTATCCATCATGACTTCAAAATCTATCAATGACTATAAAATGTTATAGTTACTGATTTTATAATAGTACGTGTATACCAAAAGATTTATTTTAGAAAATAAAGTATAGGGAAAGGAAACAAACTCTAGTAGTACAACCAGAAATAACACTGTTAATGTTGGTATATTTCCGCCTGTTTTGTGTGTCTGTGTGTGTGTGTGTGTGTGTGTGTGTGTGTGTGTTTGTAAACCCAAAACCCACTCCTGTCAAGCCAGTTCCGACTCATAGCGACCCCATAGGGTTTCCAAGGCTGTAAATCTCCACAGAAGCAGACTGCCACTTCTTTCTCCCACAGAGCTGCTGTGGTTTTGAACCGCCGACCTTTTAGTTAACAGTAAATCACTTTAACCATTGCAACTCCAGGGCTCCTTTGTGTATCTGTATACACGCATAAAATTTTCTGGGTTGTGCTAATTTTGTTACTTTTAAAGTAAGGTTCATTTTACAATTTTATTTATAAGATATATATATATATATATATGCATATATATGCGTATGTATATATATATGCACACATATATACACATAAATGTATATGTTTTGCTAAATAGGATCATTCTGTGCTTTAAATTATGTATTCAGTTTTTCCCACTTAGCATTATATCATGACTTTTTTAATTACCATGCCATTAAACATTGTTTGAAAATGTATTTTTTCATTGCTGCCTTATGTGTATAGATTTACCATAATTAAACAATTTTTTATTGGACATTTAGATTGCTTCTGATTTTTGACAGTTAGCTAAGTACACCTTTTACACGTTCTTTGCAGTTTGCATGCTGATATTTTCTTAGGGTAGGTTTTTAGAAGTGGAATAAATGTTTTATATAGTGTTGCCAAATAATTGTCTAAAAAAGGTTGTCGCAGTTTGCTCTCCAACCAGTAGTGTATAAGTGTAATAATTTATCTTTTCTAGTTCGGATTCTGAAATAATTGGTTATGCTTTGGACACACTATATAATATAATAGCTAATGATGAAGAAGAAGAAGTAGGTAAGTTTCCACTTACTCTTCTTGCTATGTTGTTGGATTTTCTGTACATAAAAAATAACTGGGTTGTGTGAATTTTGCCAGTTTTAAAGTTGGGTTTATTTTACAGATTTATTTATAAGTTTGTTTTGTTTTTTGCTTTCTTTTTCCTTTTTCAATCCATAAAGTAAAGACATAAACTTATTCCTAGAAGAGTATCTTTGAGATGATTGCTTTCTATATGATTTTGGAACATTATAATGAGATAGATTGTTCTTTTCTGGGAAATATTTTTCCCCTTTTTATGTTTAGTTTTGGTTAAATGCTACGAATATTAGCAGTTTCCGAGTTATATAATCATTTTGGCTATTGATTAAAAATCAAACTATTTTATATATATGTCATTTCCTGGTGAATAGAATGAAGTTGGAGGATTTTTTTTTCTAATAAACTTTTAAACTCTTACATAGGACTTATGGTAATTCATTAAAAAAACAAAAATATATTATATTTAGGAAAGGATTTTTTCTTTAATTAAGTCTGTTTGATCTTAAATGATATGAAGCAGATTGAAAGCCACACATTTATTTGGTATATTATTCTTTTTCTTTCTTGCTTTAAACTGCTTGCGTACTTAAAGTGAGGTAGTCTGTCATTTACTTAATTTGTTTTATTGTTGGTATGTGAAATGCTTGATTGGAGGTCTGTATACATTTTGCTCTATAGATTGTAAAAACATGCATTGAGTAACATTTTACAGTGCTGTTGAAGAGTGCATACTTCATATTGGATTGGCTGATGCAGTAGGACATGGTGGGTTTTTCATTATTCTAGAAAGTCAGAAGGATTGACATATTCATGCCTTTTATAAATCTAATTGAGACCAAAATTAAATGACCTTTAGAAATTCTGAGTGGACAAATCAAAGAAATGTAGACGCATATTGACCGTGCATTATTTTATTAAAATAAAGAGCAGAAGTATATGTAGATATTAACTTCCCTGGGTATTACAGAATATCAGTAATAGAAACATTTGAAACTGGGTTGTGTTGAATAGTCACAATTCCTTAGACTTAAATAGCCTTTTTATTAAATTTTTATTTCTCTGTGATATTTAGCTCACAACTCAACTTCATGAATTTCTCAGGGGTGAAAAGTCTTTAGTGAACATGATTTGGTACCATGGAAGAAGAGGTATCGGTCACATGACAACACTTAGATGCAATACACCCAAAAACACATTGTAAAGAAAAAGATAATTTACCGTAGTTGTTTCTCAGATGAGACAAAGTTAGATGCTGCATACTTTTTAGAACACGTTAAGGAAAAAGATTTTTTTCCCTTTTTTTCTTTCTTACTGGTTGATTGATTACTTAGTTGTTTCAGATGAGAAATTTAGCTTTTTTTCCACTTAGCAACTGATGTTGGGGATAATTTTTATGTTTAATAAAACATAGAGCAGCAAAATTTTTTTCTTTTTTTTTTTTTAATTGTACTTTAGGTGAAGGTTTACAGAACAAATAGTTTCTCATTGAACAGTTAGTACACAAATTGTTTTATGACATGACATTGCTTAACAACCCCACGACGTGTCAACACTCTCCCTTCTTGACTTTTCTTTTTTTTTTTTTTTCCTGGTGAAAATATACATAGCCAAAGATACATCATTTCAGAAATTTTTACATGCACAATTCAGTAACATTGATTACGTTTTTCCAGTTGTGCTGCTGTTCTCACTTTAGATGAAGGTCTACAGAACAAAATAGTTTCCGTTAAACAGTACACATGTTGCCCTATGACAATGTTTAACAACCCCATTGCATGTCAGCACTGTCCTTACTCAACCTTGGGTTCCCTATCACCAGCTTTCCTGTCCCCTTCTGCCTTCTAGTCCTTGTCCCTGGACTGCTGTGCCTCATTAGTCTCGTTTTGTTTTATGGGGCTGCCCAATCCCCGGCTGAACGGTAAACCTCGGAAGTGACTTCACCACTGAGCTAAAAGGGTGTCTGGGGGCCATACTCTCAAGGTTTCTCCAGTCTCTGTCAGGCCAGTAAATCTGGTCTTTTTTGTGTGTGTTAGAATTTTGTTCTACATCCGTCTTCAGCTCTGTCCAGAACCCTCTGTTGTGATCCTGGTCAGAGCAGTCAGTGGTGGTAGCTGAGCACCATCTAGCTGTACTGGACTCAGTCTGGTAGAGGCCTTGGTAGCTGTGGTCTATTAGTCCTCCGGACTAATCTTTTCCTTGTATCCTGTTCTCTTCATTCTCCCTTGCTTCCGAAGGGGTGAGACCAGTGGAGTATCTTAGATGGCCGCTCGCAGGCTTTTAAGACCCCCAGATGCTACTCACCAAGGTAGAATGTAGAACATTGTCTTTATAAACTGTGTTATGCCAGTTGAGCTAGATATTCCCTGAGACCGTGGTCCCCACAGCCCTCTGCCCAGCAGTTCAGTCCCTCAGGGAGTTTGGATGTGTCTATGGAGCTTCCATGACCTTTCCTTGTCTAAGTGGTGCTGGTTTCCCCAGTATTGTGTAGAGTAGCAAAATTTTTGTTAGGTGGTTTTCCTTTATTATAAATTTACCGTATAATCAAGTTTAGGCCCTAGCTTTTTGTTTTGCTTTTTGTATTTAGGCTTTTTATTTTTAATTCAGCATCCAAAAAAATCTTTGGATAAGACAGGATAAAATGATTTTTACATAAATAGTAGTAGAATCACTTTTTCTACAAAAGATCAAAATAGATCTTTAGGCTTTTTTCAAAATGTAGTCATCCTGAAATAGTTAAAAGCTGGATTTTGAGAAATGTGTACTTCAGTTCTATTATTAATACTTTTTTTCTCTTTATTGCTTCATAAAAAGGTGATTCTTAGCTGACATGTTGAACTCCATCTTAGAGTTCCTTACCTTAGGGATATATTATTATAACCCTTTAATGATAAATCTGTCTCATGGCCCTGAAAGTGGTTAAGAGCTATGTGTGCTAACCAAAAGGTCAGCAGCTGAAATCCACCAGTCGCTCCTTGGAAACTCTACGGGGCAGTTCTGCTCTGTCCTATAGGGTCGCTATGAGTTGAAATTAACTCGACAGCAACGGGTTAGGTTTTTTTTTTTTTGTATATATGTTTTAGGATATCTCTTGGTATTTTACTAAAATGAAGAAATGCTTCTGCCATGAGATTATTTTGCTTATTTGATGTTTTTAAACTCTTATTTATTTTATTGCATATATACTGCTACATAAGAAACTGTTTTCTTTATCACCCACTACTTATTTTTTTGTCTACCTTTTCAGATGATGTTGAAGGTAAAAGATTGCATTTACATGTGCATGGTGTTTTTAGGTATAATTTCTAATGATATAAAAGGACACTGTCAAGTGATGTTTCCTCTGGCTAGTAAAAAATCTTCTGAGATTTGTTTCACTATATACAAATTCCCTAATTTAAGAGGAATATTTGATAATCTTATATTGCTATTTATTATTTCTATGGCTGCTAAATCTGTTTACTCTCCAGAACACAGAAAATATTTTAGTGCATCTTTTAATAAAATTAAAACTTTTTCTCTGGTAGGATAATATACCATTACTTTGTGGGTACTTATTGGAAAAAAAATTTTAAGGCAATTTATTTTAAAATAAAAATAATTTGAATATGTATACATATGTATGTATACATATTTATCTATATACAGTAAAAGCTGGAAAGTATTCCAGTTCAGAGAATGCTTATCTGTTGATATTGTCCCTTTAAAATAATGCATGCACAATAGTGTTCTGGTTACTGACATTTTTGACACTAATTCATAGAGCTCACCCATATTTTCTTTCCTTTCTCCGGTGTTCTGTTTCAAGTTCCCTTTTCTCTTCCTCATTAAAGTAACCCGTTTTATTTTATTTTACCAATTTTCCTGAGATGCTTAACTTTTTTAAGATGCGGAAGGAAATATTTTTATCTAAAATAGATTTTAAATGGTACATAGCAAAATTGCATATACCTAACAAAAAACTAACAAAAGAAACTAACTTATTAAGTTATGTAGCATTACCTTTTGTGGTGTTTGAACCCTTTGTTTGAAATCAGAAAATATCAGAGCAGTATGCCTTAGCTTTTGTGACAATAAGCTGTTTCCTTGTGGGGTAGTACAGGTCAGTAGTTCTCGTTTCTTTTATTGTTTGATCATGCTTGTAAAGAGCTTTAAAATTTAGAGTGTTTTGTGTCCATTGTCTTGTTTACTCCTTATAGCAGCCTGTGAGGTAGGTGATATTATTGTCTCTTCTAAACATGAAAAAATAGAGGCCCAGAGGTTATGTAACTTGTATTGTATCATCCAGTAAGTAGAACAGAATTTTTAAAAAATTTTTTGGTATTTCATAAACCTCTGATTGATTAAATTACGGCCAATTTTCTTTTTCCTATCTTTCTGACTAGATTCTTAAATCATGCAATGTACTTAACTAGTTTATAGGAGTTATAGAATGATTAGAATAAATATTTAAAAATTTAGGTGTACCTATTTAATTGGCCACAGTGTGTAAAAAGATTACTTGATATCCCCTCAGTCTGAGTTAGAACAACTTTTATTAACATATCTCTTTCTGTAATGTAATTTTGTTCTTCATAATATGGATTATGAACTTGTTATGGAGACAAGTTCTAAATGAGAAGGTCCAGAGTCTTTTGAATTGTAAACTCATTTTAAGAATAAATGTATCTATAGAAGTTTAGTTAAAAGCCAGTTAGATAAACTGTTTCCAGAGGTATATAAGAACTTTTTAAAAAGCAGTCTTCCGTTTTACATACCTGTCTTAGGTTTATTTTTACTTTGGTAACAAGGAGCCATTTAAGTTTTATATTATTTTATTTCTTAATTTATCTTACAGTAAAGGATCATTTACTGTTTAACTTTTTTTTTTTTAGTTTTTCTCAGGAAATATTTATTGCATGTTATTAGTGATAATATTTTACAGTAAAATTAAATTAAACGTATACACTTCTCACAACCATAAAATGGGAATGAAAGCATTTATCAAATTTACATTGTTGAACCACAATCCCCATTTTCAGAATTCAGCCATCAATTATGATTCTGGATCAGGGCCCATCAGTCCATGATTTCAAATTCAGAGTCTCTCAATAACTGGAACAAAATCTTCTTTATATGTGACAGTCATCTCCACATAAAACCCTTTTGGGGGTTCAGGTAGTTCATTTGTCAAGACTTCCTTTTGCTCTGCTTACTCTTTTTCTGGCCTGTGAAAAACAAGTCGCCTACCAGGGCTCAGATGGCGAACATCCACCGGTAACAGAATGTGGCCTGGTCAGGACACGTAGCAGCAGCCTGGGAAGACCTTTGTCCTCCTGGGTCATTTACTTTTACGGGTTGAATAAGCATAGGATGTAAAAAAATGAGCTTAAACTGTAGGGGTTTTAATAAAGTATACTATGTAAGACAGGGTGATTTACTTTTCTTGTACCTTAGTTTATATGTAGACTAGATATAATTTCCCATGGGTCTAGTTAGGGTTTGCAACTTTTAGATATAATTAGTGTGGTTGTTTATATTAGTTTTAACTTAATTTACTGCTATAGGAAAATAGCTTTGTGTATCACCTTAATTACTTAGGTAATTCTTAGGGGAGGACTCCATTAAAGTTCAGAAGTGCTGTCTTATGACTATAACTTAAAGAAGTGGAGTGTATCACTCTAATACTTTTATTAGAATTGAAAATATTAAACCAGAGGAACATTGATCCTTGGAACAGGACCATCTTTACTAGCTCTGTTGAAAACATAGATCTTAATTATGTACTGATAAAGTACAGTATTTTATACAATATAAACCAAAACCAAACCTGTTGCCATCAAGTTGATTCTGACTTATGGCATCCCCATGTGTTACAGAGTAGAATTGCTCCATAGGGTTTTCTTGGCTTGGTTAAACACTTGGCTGCTAACTGAAAAGTCACCAGTTCAAACCCACCAGCCACTCTGTGGGAGAAAAGACCTGGTGATTTGCTCCTGTAAAAATTACAGCCTAGAAAACCCTATGGGGCAGACTCGACATCATGCAACAGTCTTTACAGAAGCAGATCACCAGGCCTTTCTTCCATGGTGCCACTAGGAAGGTTCGAACTGCCAGCCTTCAGTAGCTGAGAGCCACCCAGAGACCTTTATACAGTATAATTACGGAATAAATCAAAGGTATTAACTGTATTTCTTGCTATGTAAGTAGTTTGTGCTAAGTGCAAACATTGAATTAAACTTTTTCTTGTGTTAGATCTATATTCGTTAAAGTATAGCACAAAAGTCCCCTAGAGTGCTCTGTATTAAAAGGGGTTCATAGTTAGACATTACGTACTGTATCCCCTCTGAAGTGTTAGAATTTACAATAGCATAGTAAGCACTGAGAAGCCTATGGTAAAGAAACCTGTTCAACTTTGTTTAATCCAAATATATTTGTCTGCAGGCATTTGCTTTCACCAGATACCTATTAACATGCCATTCTGTCATGCATTTTGAGGAAGCTAACCAAGGCTTAAATTCAATGTAGTATACTTGTTTGCCCTTATCAACATAAAAATATTTCAGCATTTTCAAAAATATTTCATATAAATACTCTATGACGCCTGTATATATTTTCCCCCATTCTTTTTTAGTTTAGCTTACAAATTTTAATATTCTCTCAAATGTTAATGACTTATTTCAGACTTTTTTCAAGAGGTCACAAACTTTTGGCCCAAGGCGTTTTCTGTCTTGTAGGCAAGATTGCTTGGCCAACTTAGTATTTTAAATAATTTGAATAAGTTACAAATTGGGATCTTTCACATCAATATTTGGATTTCAAGCTTGTCTTTTAAAAAAATCTGAAGATATGACAGCATCTGGGCCTGCATCCCCATGTGACAACAGTCAGCTGTAGCTGAGTAACTGGTACTTGCTTCCCTTAGACAGGGCATCTACTCTCCATCCTCCGAAGTGTTTTACACCCAGCCTGTTTCACTCACGTACATCTTGTCCTTAGAGTTGAGTTTACATTCTCTACAATATTCACACCACTCAGATAAAAGCCATGCCACAGTAAGCTATTTTTTAAAGCATTATTTTGATAATTATATACTGAAGTGTTATCTCATTCAACAAATATGAAAATATACAAATGGAATATAGCCCTACAAAGCATCCACAATTAGATCAACACATATTGCTGTGATTTCAGCACAGAGACAATTCTAAGGGGGAAAGTGCAAGTTACGGGCCTTTTGAACATAGATTTCTTATGTAATTGGAGAGCTGTTCACTTAATGCATGTGCTCTCCATTGCCTCCTTTTTGTACAATTTTCTTTCTCTGCTTTTTTGTGTACAGAATTTGGCTAGATATTTCTTTGTGATGCCACCTCCTACTTAGTCATAGTTCATTACTGGGGTGGCTTAAAACAAGATGGGCTTGTTAGCCCACTGAATTAGCTTTTATTGGGTACATGGTGTTTACTGCACCATGGGAGTCAGGGCACCTATTCATAGCTGATTCCAAGGAGGAAGATTTTCAAAGGATTTTATCAGCTGTCAAATTCCCTTATCTTTTCCAGTTGCTTCACAGTCTCCCTTTCCATCATCATTTTAACCTGCAAATAAAATGGGAATGATGTATGGTTCTTGCTATTTACCTGGTTTAACATTTTCAACTCCACTGATACATTATACATTTACCTTTGAAAATCACAATTTACCAAGCCAGTTTTTACTTTCAGGGGTGTGTGAGTAATTAGGGCACAGAATTTTATCAACTCCTACAGGAACAGCAGGTGGCATCAAGCCTCTGCTACCTTAACTTGTTAATACCCTGGACTTATTAGTGATCATGATGATAGCTTTCAAGTGTAGTTGTTTGTGTTTTCTTCCCTTCATCCCCTCCTCTGTCTACCAGTTTTTCCTGAAGTAGAAACAGTGACTGCTTCCTTAAACAATTCTGACCAAAACCAAACCCGTTGCCATCAAGTCGATTCCAACTCATAGTGACCGTATGGGACAGAGTAGAACTTCCCCAGAGGATTTCCAAGGAGCGGCTTGGTGGATTCGAACTGCAACTTCTTGGTTAGCAGCCTGAGCTCTTAATCGCTGCGCCACCAGGGCTCCTATCATGATAGTTTTTTAATATTAAAACATGCAGCAAATTTCTTTTTATATAGAATCCAAATAGTCATAAACTCAACTACTTTGTTGGTAGATTACATGCAACTTTTATGAGAAAGAGATAAATATAGGGTAAAGGGTCAATATCAGTACTTGTTTACAAGCAGGTTTCTAGAAATGTCATAGGATGTACTTTTTAAAATCTTTTTGCATCTTTTTAAAAAATTTTTTATTTTAAGAGGTTTTCTTACCCACGAAACCAAAAATTAGCAGGAAACACCTGACCCCCCAAACTGTAAAACTGTTAACTTGTTTTTTTTCCCAGCTTTGAAGAGTGTTAATAATAAGGAAACTGAGGCCCAGTTTAACACAGTGATTGAATCTTTGCAAGCCACTTTGTGATAAAGACATTTGTTAGCCATAAGCTAGCTCACAGTTTATCTAATGGAAAACATGTAAGATCAGGTCATTTCCCTAAAAATCTGATATCAGGTGATCTCAGTAAGGAGGGGCCAGGACAGGGTTCAATCAGTCACTTTAAGATTCTTTTTGCATCTTAATGATGCATCATTACTAATAACCTTGTAAGAATCTGAAATTCTTTCTGAATTCTCAAGGGAAGATCATTATATTTCATATCATTTGAAAACTTGATAATAGATATGTAGCTTATATTAGGACAGTAATTCTCAATGGGAGCAATTTGCCCCCTCATCCTCATCTAGAGGACATTTGGCAATATCTGGAGACATTTTTGGTTGTCACAACTGAGGGGAAGTAGGAGTGTGTTACTGGCATCTAGTGAGTAGAGGCCAGGGATGCTGCTAAACATCCTGCGATGCACATGACAGCCTCCCACAACAAGGAATTATCTGGACCGAAATGTCAATAGTGTGAAGACTGAGAAATCTTGGCCTAGGCATAATGAGGATGATGATGATTGTACTATTTATTGAACTCTTACTATGCACTGTGCTAATGTTTCTATTATTTTGAGTTGAAATTTTTTATTTTGAATTGAAAATTTCATTATTTTTTACTTATCTATTTTCCTCACAGAAAAGTCTGTGTGGAAGGCGTTGTCTCCATTTTACAGATAAGGAACTGAAGCTAGACATAGTTAGGATACTTTCCCAAAGTAACGTGACTACTAAGTAGTTGAGTATGAGTTTAATTGATCTGAATCTGAAGCCTTTGTGAACTTTTTCCATTACACTGTACTGCCTCTCAGGAAAGTATTTCACTTCACACCCTCGTCATTCTGTAGTTAAACAAAAATTATCTCTACCTGTGGTAGTGATGTTACTTCATTTCATGATCATGTTAAGTTACTTAACAGGTTACACTTGGCCTGTTGGTATTATTTGACAGTTGATCGCTCCTTTTTCCTTACAAACTTTCTTCACTTGGCTCCCAGTCTCCAGGGTCTTCTTGTTTCTTCTGTTTCACTGACTCCTCCTTTTTTATCTTCTTTTCTGTCTTCCTTCTTACCTCCCCAACCTCTTAACGGTGGAGTACCCCTGAGCATAGATTTCTTTTCTTCTCTACTCTCTTCCTGTATTCTCTTCCAAGTCTTGTGACTTTAAATATTTTTTACATGTTTATCAATCTCAAATTGTATCTATGTCAAACCCACACCTCACCACTGAACTCCATAGTTGTACATTCAGATACTTAACTTGATATCTCCACTTGGATTTCTCCTCCCCCCAGCAGCTTTTTATGTGTCTCAATATTTCATTCCTTTTTATTGCCGAGTAGTATTCTCTTTCATTATACTTTGTCTTCTTGAGCTGCCCTTTGAAATCTTCCGTTCAGCTCCTTTACTTCATCATTTCTTTCATTCGTTTTAGCTACTCTCCTTTCAAGAGCAAGTTTCAGAGTCTCTTCTGACATGCATTTTGGTCTTTAATTTATTTCCTATCTTTTTAATGAACTTTTGCTTTCTTCATATGTAATGTCTTTGATGTGATTACACAGCTCATCTGGTCTTCAGTCATTAGTGTTCAGTGCATCAAATCTGTTCTTGAGATGGTCTCTAAATTCAGGTGGAATATACTCAAGGTTGTACTTCGGCTGCTGTGGACTTGTTTTAATTTCTTCAGCTTCAACTTGAACTTGCGTATGAGCAACTGATGGCCTGTTCTGCAGTGGGCCCCTCACCTTATTCTGATTGATGATATTGAGCTTCTCCATCGTCTCTTTCCACAGTTACAGTAGATTTGATTCCAGTGTATTCTATCTGGCGAGGTCAAAATTTATAGACACTGTTTATGTTGTTGAAAAAGGTATTTGCAATGAATAGGTCACTGGTCTTGCAAAATTCTGTCATGTGATTTCCAGTGTTGTTTCTATCACCAAGGCTGTATTTGTTAGAAATCCAAAAGGGAAGAACACGCTCGCCATTTCTCAATCTTAAGTAATTGAAGAAAAAATTCAAACCTCGAGTTTTAATATTGAAGGATTCTATGAGCAAAATATTGAATGACACAGGAAGCATCAAAAGAAGAAGGAAGGAATACACAGAGTCACTGTACCAAAGAAGAATTGGTCACCATTCAGCCATTACAGGAGGTAGCATATGATCAGGAACAGATGGTCCTGAAGGAAGAAGTCAAAGCTACACTAAAGGCATTGGCAAAAAACAGGGCTCCAGGAATTGACGGAATATCAGTTGAGATGTTTCAACAAACGGATAAAGTGCTGGAAAGTGCTCACTGGAAGAGATCCATATGTATGCCTATTCTCAAGAAAGGCGATCCAACTGAATGCGGAAATTATCGAACAGTATCATTAATATCACACACAACTAAAATTTTGCTGAATATCATTCAGAAGCAGCTGCAGCAGCACATTGACAAGGAACTGCCAGAAATTCAAGCTAGATTCAGAAGAGGACTTGGATAACGAAGGTTATCATTACTGATGTCAGATGGAAACTGGCTGAAAGCAGAGAATACCAGGAAGATGTTTACCTGTGTTTTATTGACTATGCAAAGGCATTTGACTGTGTGGATCATAAGAAATTATGGATAACATTGTGAAGAATGATGTCTTAGGCTGGGTTCTCTAGAGAAGCAAAACCAATAAAGCATATAAGTATATACAGAGACAGATTTATTTCAAAGAAACAGCTTACTCAACTGTAGAGGCTGTAACGTCCGAAGTCTGTGAATGAGGATAGAGGCTTCTCCCAATTAACATAGCCACAGGGGCTAGCACACCCAAGATCGACAGGCCGAAAAGCAGGGCTCTTGCTCACAGGCTGTGAATATCAACAAATCCCAAGATTGGCAGGCAAGACCCCAAGGCTTCTCCTGATTCACATAGCCATAGGGGCTGGCGAACCCAAGATCGGCAGGTTGGAGAGCAGGGTTGGGCTCACAGGGTGTGAAGATCACGAATCCCAAGATTGGCAGATAAGCTGATAGCTCAAGTCTCAGAAACCAGAGGTCAGGCAAACAGGAGGCAGCCACAGGATACAGAGTCGGCAAAAAGCCAGATTGCTTATATTCAGATGCAGCCCACACCCCCAAGGAAACTCCCTTTTAACTGATTGGCCACCCACAGCAGATTCAGTCATGGGAATGATCACATATAAACACTGAGAATCATGGCACAGCCAGTTGACAAACAATCTTAACCATCACAAATGGGAATTCCAGAACTCTTAAGTGTGCTTATGAGGAACCTATACATAGATCAAGAGGCAGTCGTTCAAACAGAGCAAGGGGATACTGCGTGGTTTAAAGTCAGGAAAGGTGTGTGTCATGGTTGTATACTTTATCATACTTATTCAGTCAGTATGCTGAGCAAATAATCTGAGAAGCTGGACTATATGAAGAAGATTGGGGCATCAGGATTGGAAGAAGACTCATTAACAACCTGCATTATGCAGATGACACAACCTTGCTTGCTAAAACTGAAGAGGACTTGAAGCACTTACTGATGAAGATCAAAGACTAAAGCCTTCAGTATGGATTACACCTCAACATAAAGAAAACAGAAATCCTCCCAACTGGACCAATAAGTAACATCATGATTAATGGAGAAAAGATTGAAGTTGTCAAGGATTTCATTTTACTTGGATCCACAGTCAGCACCCATAGAAGCAGCAGTCAGGAAATGAGACGTATTGCATTGGGCAGATCTGCTGCAAAAGACCTCTTTAAGGTGTTAAAAAGCAAAGACATCACCTTGAAGACTAAGGCGCGCCTCACCCAAGCCATGGTGTTTTCAGTCGCCTCATATGCATGCAAAAGCTGGACACAGATAAGGAAGACTGAAGAAGAATTGATACCTTTGAATTATGGTGTTGGCGAAGAATATTGAATATACCATGGACTGCCAAAAGAATGAACAAATCTGTCTTGGAAGAAGTGCAGCCAGAGTGCTCCTTAGAAGTGAGGGTGGTGAGACTTCATCTTACGTACTTTGGGCATTTGATCAGAGGGACCAGTCCCTGGAGAAGGACATCATGCTTGGTAAAGTAGAGGGTCAGCGAAAAAATGGAAAACCCTCAACGAGGTGGATTGACACAGTGGCTGCAACAATGGGCTCAAACATAGCAAAGTTTGTGAGGATGGCACAGGACTCGGCATTGTTTCGTTTTGTTGCACATAGGGTGAACAACAGAATGGCTAAGTGATATACAGGTGGTCTTCGACTCAGATGATGGGGTTCCGTTCAGGTGACTCCATCGTAACTTGGTTCTGATGTAAATCGAAAACCTTATTTTTTTTTTTTTAAATTTTCATTCTTACTGCCTTTTATTATCAGTATCTTTATAAATCTGATCTTTGTTCGTCTTTGGGGGTTGGAAACATTATATATAAACTTACGGATGTATTTTAACAGTGTATGTAGTAAATATTTCTAACAATAAGACGTACCAAAAAAAAAGTCGTAAGTATGGTTCATGGTAACTCGAATACATCGTAAATCGGGGACTACCTGTATCCAGCTGCCTACTTGATATCTTCATTTGGATTTCTGTAAGGTGTCTCAGACCTAACATGTTCAAAAGTAAACTTTTGCTTCTCTGTCTGCTACCAACTTGCTTCTCCCAGTGTTTCCCCATCTCAATAAGAGACAGTGTCAATTCCAATTCCGTCCTTTTAGTTTTTCATGTGAAAACATTGGAATGATCCATTTTGTTTTGTTTTTTTTCTCACACCCCTCCATGCAATGTGTCAGCAAATCCTTTTCCCTCTATTTTCATGAAAATTAGACCATTATGGTCTAAGCCATCTTCAACTCTTACGTGATTATTACCTCCTAACCTGTCTCCCTATTTCCCCAGCTGTCCAACAGTCTGTTCTCCGCAAAACAGCCAGAGTAATCCTTTTAAAATCAGAAGTGTTTTTTGTTTAAAAAAATGTAGTTTTAAGTTTCAGGAACAGTAAATTCTTTTAGTGATACAAGAGATGATTAAGAGAAATATTTTGTAGTTAAAATTCCTAAAAAGTTTTAAACCGAAATTTTTTATTGCATGTTTAAATGAGTTTCTGAAGGATAAACCCAGCATAGTTGGGTGTATAATCAATACTGGAAAACATTTGTTTTCTAGTTTTGATCTCTTTCTTTTTCCTCTATAGATAATTAGATGGGATTAAGTCGCCATGAGTTGGAATCAACTCAGTGGCAACTGGTTATTGGTATCACTTGTTGGATTGCTTTTGCTTTCGCTGTCATCTGCTGGGGTTTTTTGTTTTGTTTTCCCTGTTTCTACACTCATATTTTATAAACAGCTATTTAAGGAGTAATGAGTAGTAGGTTTGACGATGACTGCCAACTCCATTAGTTTACAGTTGCTGCCTGGAGCATTATATGAATAAAGATTCTGACACTTAGCAGATGCTGTGATCAATTAGCAGTGTTGATTCAGAGGCAATGAGTTTTTTTTTCTTTTTGGTTTTTGTATGGGTGAGGGGACAAGGAGTAGTGTATTTGCCATCGCTAAATTACTGTTTATAGTATTGGCAGATCTTAGATGTTAATTTGCTTATGGCAATTGTTGCTTCAATTTTTAGTGCTCCTTTAATTTTTTTTGACAAAGTACATTTAAAGAACCAATAATTTAATCTAAAGACTTAGCATTAAGGGCAAATATTTAAAAAAAAAAATTTTTTTTTAATTGTACTTTAGGTGAAAGTTTACAGCGCAAGTTAGTTTCTTATTGTTATGTGACCCTAGTTGCTATCCCTGTAATGTGACAGCACACTCCTTCTCTCCACCCTGGATTTCCTGTGTCCATTCAGCCAGCCCCTGTCCTTTTCTGCCTTCTCATCTCACCTCTGAACAGGAGCTGCCCATTTAGTCTGGTGCATCTACTTGAACTAAGAAGCACACTCTTCACCAGAATCATTTTATGTCTTACAGTCCAGTCTAATCTTTGTCTGAAGAGTTGGCTTCGGGAATGGTTTTAGTGCTGGGTTAACAGAGAGTCTGGGGGCCATCTCTTCTGGGGTTCCTCCAGTCTCAGTCAGACCATGAAGTCTGGTCTTCTTACTAGAATTTGAGTTCTGCAGCCCACTTTTCTCCTGCTCTGTCAGAGACT
>NW_004444041.1:8726533-8750761 GCF_000243295.1 Trichechus manatus latirostris | reverse complement strand
GGTCATTGGTGGTAGCCGGGCACCATCTAGTTCTTCTGGTCTCAGGCTGATGGAGTCTCTGGTTTATGTGGCCCTTTCTGTCTCTTGGGCTAATATTGCCTTCATATCTTTGGTCGTCTTCATTCTCCTTTGCTCTAGGTGGGTTGGGACCAATTGATGCATCTTAGATGGCCGCTCGCTAGCTTCTAAGACCCCAGACGCCACTTACCAAAGTGGGATGCAGAACATTTTCTTAATAAACTTTGTTATACCAGTTGACCTAGATGTCCCCTGAAGCCATGGTCCCCAGACCCTTGCCCCTGCTACACTGTCCCTCAGAGTGTTTGATGGTGTTCAGGAAACTTCTTAGCTTTTGGTTTAGGCCAGTTGAGCAGACCTCCCCTGTATTGTGTGTTGTCCTTCCCTTCACCTAAAAGAATTCTTGCCTACTGTCTAGTTAGTGAATTCCCCTCTCCCTTCCTCCCCACCCTCGCAACCATCAAAGAATCTTTTCTTCTGTGTTTAAACAAATATAAAATATTTTAAAGACTAAATAAGAAATGTAAAATTCTGGTTTTATTACTAAATAGCTGTATACATACTATAATATTTTTTTAAAAGGTTTGATGACTGCAGATGTTTGATTTAATTTTTAAGTAAATTAATACAGTAGCACTAACAATCAATAAGGACTGTATGTTTAATAATAGTTTTGGAGGGGAAGGAGTTTTGAGGTATAATTTACATACAGTCAAATTGACTCTTTTGGGTTGTACAGTCCTGTGAGTTTGGACAGATGTATACAACGGTGTAACTTGTGCTAGAATATTTCCATCACCCCAAAGAGTTTCTTTGTGCCCCAGTTTAACCTAAAAATGTCCTTGAGAAAATGCAAAAACTTAGATATCTCTTATTTGAAGACTACATTTAAACATTTGAGGAATAAAAATTATTTAAATGACGTTGAACGTTATTTTAAGGAATTAATTGCCTTCTCTTCGTTGTGACATTGCTACCAGCTACACTGTTATAGGGTTGAATTGTTTAAATACAAGAAAATTATCATTTCTGCTTAGCTCCTTCAACAAAAACATACTTTAAAATAACATAGCACCTCTGTTGAAGTACTGTATCTTTGAATATTACAGAAGAAAATTCCACAAGACAAAGTGATGATTTGGGAAGCCAGTTTACAGAAATTTTCATTAAACAGCAAGAAAATGTCACTCTCCTGCTATCTTTATTGGAGGTAAATAGGGAATGTTGATATTTTTGTCATCTTAGTAAGAGTCTTTTTTGTTGCCTTTTTCTGGTGTTATTGAGGAAGCAACATATACATACCTTTCTAAGATAGTGAGTTTTTATTATAGCAAGAGATTTATATCCATGTTTCAAGAAGTATATAATCTGTTAAAACACTGCTTTCTAAATTATTTCTATTTTTACAAAATACTCTTTTATCCAGTCAGTAACATTTTAATCTGTTTGATCAGTTCATATTAATTTCTTATTTTCTGTTTATTGCCTTTTGTCTCTTCAGAATCACTTTTTAGGAGTTTGCTGAATTTCCGTTCTTTCATTCTTTATATGTTTTTCTTGAAAATGTGAATTACAGATGTTAAATATTTTAAATTCTTATATTGCAGGAGTTTGATTTCCATGTCCGTTGGCCTGGTGTGAAGCTTCTTACTTCTCTTTTAAAACAACTAGGGCCTCAGGTGCAGCAAATTATTTTAGTCAGCCCCATGGGTAAGTGACTTAACTTCCCTTATATCATTTGATTAGAAAAATGAGTATTTCCTAGAGAGGGGGACTGAAATGGTTTGTTAATAAATTGTTTATAATTTGAATTAGTATTTGCATTTTTGGCTTGCCGATATTTTTCACGTTTTTTTTTCCTAGGTGTTTCAAGATTGATGGACTTATTAGCAGATTCCCGGGAAGTTATACGTAATGATGTAAGTTAAATTTGAAAAAGGAGTCCAGTAATATGCAACTTTTTTTTCCTCTTGGCAAATGAAATCTTTGTAGATTCTTATTCAAAAGTATAAACAGATTTTGAAAGTTGGGGTTAGTGGTCAGTCTTTTAGACTTTTTAAAGTTATATGCATGGCCACATTATTTCTTTTTTTCTTGCCTATCCAATGTTTTGGGTTAAGCAAACCATTTTGCTATTCAAATTTATTTCTTCCACAGGTTTAGGATTTCTTGCACCCTCTTCTGAAAGGTTGTATTGACCCTAAACTCTTACCTTTAGAATCCCCCTTTCTTTCTGAAGAGTAGAGAAAAGGTCCCCACACATTGAATTATGTAAACTTAACAAAGCATAACATTTGGGATCCTCATACTTAGTTGACTGAATATATTTCAGCGGATTTTTCCTTGATAATTTCTATTTAACTATAGAGCATGTTTTGGTCTAGAGTTATTTTCCATTTTGATTTATTATAATATTTGCATATAAGTTTGAATATTTTGCATTGATGCCACGTTATTTTGTTGCTTGAACATTTTTCTTTATTGTTACCTTACAGCTTGATCAAAACTCTGTAATACTTTGGACAACAATTGGAAAAATCATTTTAAAATTAAATGTTACAGCTATGAGATCATATCAAGCTAAGTCAGTTTCCATATTTATAGGGAGAAGCACAAGACCCACAGAGACTAAGTAACTTGTTCTTCATTAGCCACACAGATACAAGTTTCCTTTTTTTTTTTTAATGGACATCAATTCATTTTTATAGATAGTGGAATTATATAGTAATGTAACTTACAAAGGCTTTTTTATTCTTTAATATTTAAATTTTATTTTTTAAAAAACTGTCTTATTTAAATGGACATCCGTTAGGAATTTTGAGCATCTTGGACTAAATGTTACTATGTATCTTGAACTTAAAGTTTCTGTTCTATTCTCTTGACCCTCAGTTTAAATAAGAGGATAGCATACAAACCATTTAATAAAGAAATTATCTTTCCCTGGATCTCTATTAGTATTATTGCGATTTGTTTTCATTTTAAAATATAAAATTACTTTTTTTTTTTTTTTTTTTTTAGCATAAGTGCGTATCTTGGTTCTTAAATTTACTTTTTCTTTTAATTCTAACCTTTTGTTCTTCATATTTTTCTCTCAATTTTTATTTGAGACAGAGAAAATGATTCTCTACTTATGTTCATTTTTACTAATTTTACAGTTAAGGATTGTTATATTTTTATATTTTCTTGTACCTTATAGAGATTCTTCATTTTTATGTGTTTAACAGCCATATTTTCTTTGGTTTAAATAAGCGTATATGTTTGAATTTATTTGTGGATAGTTACTGTCAGTTACATTCTATAATGTATCGTAATATACACAGTTGACACCAAGGATCAGCAACCAGAGGCAACTAAGCGGCACCTCTGGCAGTTATCGGTGCCAGGCACTCTGACTTCCTGAAACGGTGTATTGCTGCTTTTCCTCTTTTCGTTTTTTCTTTCTTTTAAATTTTCTTTTCTTTTTTCCCTTTCTTTTAATCAACCTTCTAATTACACTCACTGACCATTGTAGATATTGGTTAGCCTCCCTTAGAGCATATTGGTAAAGATTCTTAGCCCTAGTTTGTTCTATATTTGAAACATTGGCATAGATCTGGATTTAGAAAATTAGTTGGTCATGTATTGTAGGTGCACTGATACTTTCATACTTACCTCTGTTGCTTAGTGTTTAAATAGCAAGTTACACTAAAACAGTTGAGAAAACCCTGGAAAGAAACTACCAGCTTACTTCTAAGGGACAGACTGTACTTCCATTCTTTTATTTATTTTTTTATTATGAGAAATGTAGCACACACAAAAGTAGAAAATACCCAAACCTATCAATTATCAAGATTTTGCTTTACTTGCTTCATCTGCCTCCTCCTCCCACCTCCACCCCACTCCTGTTTATTTTTGGCTGGAGTATTTAAAAGCGATCAAGCAATCTGTAATTTTACCCATTCACACTTCAGTATGCATTTCAGGGAAGAAAAAAAAATGTGTGTGTGTGCATGTGTTTTTAATATGTAACTACAACACCATTATCACAAAATTAACAAGTTAGTAATTTCTTGGTTCTCAGTTTATATAAGAGAACCATTCCATATTCAGGTTTCCCAGTTGTCTCAAAAATGTCTTTTTACAGTTGGAGTCTTCGAATCAGGATCCAGAAGAGATCATTTTGTCACATTTGGCTATTCTGTCTGTTAACGCTAAAGGCTTGATTAGTTTCAGGTTCAACTTTTTGCTAGAATATTTCCTAGGTGATATGGTATACTTAATTTTGCAATGCATCAGGAGACATATAATATCTGGTTGTCTCACTTTTAGTAATCAGTGGGTTCGATTCAGGTGGTGATAGCCAGATCCCTCCATTGTGAAGCTCTCTATCAGCCTTATATCTAATGGTTTCATCCGCTAATGAGCAGTGCCAGAGGGGTTATTTTGTTAGGAGTTCCAAAGTGATGATTTCTCTAATTCTGTCATTCTTTCCATATTTATTAAACTGTAATCATCTATAAAGAAGAACTTCATCAACTAGTGCTACTTTATTACCCTAAAATACAGGTTCATACTGAAAGGCAGGGTAAATAAATAAATCCCTTTAATTACCAGTGTTCGAAGAAGTTGGTACCCACTTACTTTCAATGACCAACAAGTATGCTTTTATTCTTAATAGGATCTTAGTGGATGTGTTTGATTAGAGCAGGAACTTTTTTTAATAGTCATTTAGGAGAATAAGGGAGAGAAACAGTTACTGAGAACTTAACATATGGAAGGTTCTGTAGAAGGCATTTTCATATATTTTATCTCTTTTACTCCTCATAAAATCCCTATGAAATAGATAATATGAACCTTGTTTTACACATGAGTATATTGAGATTCAGGATTTATGTAATTTGCCCAAAGTCATACAGCTAGTAACTAGGGCAACTAGTTTTTAAACCCACTTTATCTTACTCAGGCCCCCAGTTTTCTTTCCATTGTACTCCTCCCTTTGATAGCAGTTAAACTCAAGTTGGCAGGATTAAGTGGGAAAATTTGACATCTAAAAATAACTACTTTTACCTTTCTCTCTTATCTAGGTGTTAAGACTTGACAGTCAGGAAAATTAGTGGAGCAAGCCCAATAAGGCCAGGGGCTTTTTTGGTTTTTTTCCTTATATGAATACATATCTGCCCAGTACTAACAGCCAACAACTAATTTGACTCTGAGATTTTTGCTGTTCTATGTGTTTTTTATAAGATATTTGCTTTCTTTTGGCTACCATGATACTGCTGAGTCCTTAAGGGCTCTTAAAGTACTTCTTCTTTGATAGTGAAATAAGGAAAAATTGGAAGTGGTGAGTTTTTCTTGAATTATAAAGAGATTGCAGAATATATAAACCCCAGTTTAACAGGAGGTGAGAAAACTAAAAATCAGCAACAAGGTCATGCTGAACTGCTGTGAACATGAGGCATGAATTCTCATCTTTCTTTTTTCTATTGACTTCAAATTAAGTTTTGGGAATTAGGGGTCAAGAATAACAACTTCCTCTGCCTGACTATGATGGTATTAATTTATGTTATTGAATTCATAGCTTGTCCATTATTACTGTTGTGAAGCATGTACAGTGAGTGATATGCTTCAGGCCACAATGAAAGCTATCTAGTGATTGATGAATATGAAAAAAATATTATATATTTATATTGCACAGTGGAAAAGGAACTGAATTAGGAATTGTTAAGACATGGATTCTAGTCTAGGCTCTGTCCCTTCAAGATCTTTAATCTTAGGGAGGTAATTGCTTAACTTTTCTATCCTTGTTTTGTCTTTAAGATGAAGGAGCTGGATTTCTGAAATACCTGCCAGTTCTAAAATGATAGGATTTTTTTAAGTAATTTTAAAATGTCTTATAAAGATTGTAGTACACTAAACATTATCTTTCTTCTCCACAAGGGTGTCTTATTACTTCAGGCACTAACAAGAAGCAATGGAGCAATCCAGAAAATTGTTGCTTTTGAAAATGCTTTTGAGAGACTACTAGACATTATTACAGAAGAGGGGAACAGTGATGGAGGTACAGTATGAAGAGATTGGTTTAAAGAGACTTATTTTGTACTCACTGAACTCTAAACTTCTAGAGAATGCAATTAGAGGGAAAAATGAGGACTCAAACTTTATACTCTTTCATTCATTTGCTGTAGTGTGTTGAAGTGTGTATTTTTTTACTTACCCTGCTTGATATTTGTTGGGCTTCTGGAGTCTAGGTTGGTGTCTGAGGTTGGTGTGTTTCATCAGTTCTGGGAAATACCAGCTGTATCTCCTCAAATACTGCTTCTGCCGCATTTCTCTCTTCTCTGACTTTGTCAGTTTTCTGTCATCTGATTTGACTCTCACTCTGTCATCTTAGTTTTCGTCTTTCTGGGCTGCATTCTGGATGGTTTCTTCTTACCTGTTTTCCATTTCACCAATTCTTTTTTTTTTTTTTTTTTCTTTTTCTGTTGTGCTTAGGTGAAGGTTTGCAGAGCAAATTAGTTTCTCATTAAACAATTATTACACATATTGTTTTGTGACAGTGGTTGCCAGCCCTGTGATGTGTCATCACTCTTTCCTTCTCGACCTTGGGTTCCCCATTTCCATTCATCCAGCTTTCCTGTCCCCTCCTGCTGTCTCGTCCTTGCCCCTGGGCTGGTGTACCCATTTAGTCTTGTATACGTAGTTGAGCTGCATGTTTTATTGTTTGTTTTATGGGCCTGTCTAATCTTTGACTAAAGGGTAATCTCTTCACTTATTCTTAATCTGCTATTAAACCTATCAATTGAGTTCTTAATTTTCCTTTTCTAAAAGTTCTATTTAGTTCTTTGGCAAACCCGTTATGCAGTTGTTTATAATTTCTTGTTTCCTGCAGATATTTTCAACTTATCTTTTATTTCCTTGAACAGAAGTAGCTTAATATTTCATAGTGTCTCTCTGATAATTCCACTATCTTAAGTCTTCGTAGGTCTGATACTTTTACTGTACTGGTTCTTGCCCGTGTTGCCATGTTTTCTGTGTTCTGGTTCTCTTTAACTGTTTGTTGGTCATTGTGATTAACAAAACTATTTATAGGAATTTGAAGCCTAAGATGAAGATAATTTCTTTCAGAGAAAACACGTATTTGTTTCTGCCAAGCCCTTGGAGTGCATTTTGTCTTGGACCACCTTACTCCAAATCAAGGCTTGAGATTTCCTTGACCACTCAGGCAATGCAAATCCAGGCTGTAAGACCTGTGAGGGCTGGTTAACTTTTGGTTAATTATTACTCCAAGATATAGCCCTTTGAGGTTCCAGCTTATTGTGTGGAGAGTTCTCTATTAGATTCCCCACCTGGTGTAAGCCCTTGGCTTTGATTTATTTTCCCCCTGCCCCATGAGACTGTCAAAATGAAAGTTTTAGATTTTCCAAGATCAAGAAATGAACTCCTGGTCAAAAGTTACTTTTATACTTGTTCTTCTCTCTGGATATCCATTTTCTCTTCAGTTTTAGTCTGCTAACCTGTCAGCTCTTCATTGCTTTTAAGACTTTTTTTTTAATTCAGTGTTTTTAGTAGTTTTTAATCAGAGAGTTATGCCAAAAACCTAGCACTATGGTAGGAGGAGAAAATGAGTTCTGTTTGTACACATTGAACTGGGACTAGCAAATAGAGTATTACAGTGGAAAATTGGATATATTAATTTAGAGAGGAGGTCCAAGCTGAAAGTAAGGATTTGGGAATCTTTATACATGATAGATGAAAGAAAATTTAGATGAGTTACTTAGAATGAGTGAAGAATGAAAAGGGAAGGAGGCTAGGACAGAACCTAATGTATACCAATAGTTAAGGGGTATTAGAGGAGCAGGAATTGGTAAGAGAGACTGAAAAACAGGCAAACCAGGAGGAAAGAGCAGTGTTTTAGAAACCAAGGGAAAAAGGAAGTTTCAAGGAAGAGACATAGGAATAATAAGGCCAAGTGCTTTAGAGATTAGATGAGATATGACTGATTCATTCAACAAATATTTAATAGTTACCTACTATTTATGGAGCCCTGGTGGTACAGTGGTTAGAGGTTGGCTGGTAACCAAAAGGTCAGCAGTTCGAATCCACCAGCCACTCTGTGAGTCGGAATCAACTTGACGGCGGTGGGTTTAGTTTGTTTTTTTTTGTTGTTGTTGTTGTTGTTTTTACTATGTATAGTTCCTGATACCTTGTCTTTGTCTCTTCTGAGGATACAGAGGTGAATAGGGCATTTACAAATCTCTGTCTTCGTGGATTGTAATCTAGAGGAGAAAAAAACCAAAAAGAGAAAACAGTTCCTGTCAGGTCGACTCAGATTCGTGGCAACCCCATGTGTGTCAGAGTAGAACTGTGCTCCATGGGTTTTTCAGTGACTGATTTTTTGGAAGTAGGTCACCAGACCTCTCTTCTGAGGAGCCTCTGGGTGGACTCATATCTCTAACCTGTCAGTTAGAAGCCAAGAGTGTTAAGCATTTGCACTACCCAGGGACTCCATGGAGAAGACAGACCCTACATAATAAAAGTAACAGGGGGCTGTGAGAGCATATAGGTGGTAATCCTAACCGAGTCACTGGGTCAGAGTAGTCATTCCTGAAGAAATTATGTTTCAGCTGGAATTTGAAGAAAGAATATAGGTTACTGGGAAGTAGGCAGCTGAACATAGAAATCAGGAGATCACTGGGGAACCTGAGAAAACAACATGATTGTAGTGACCTCTGGCTGTGGAGTAGCAGTCAGAAGTCAGAATAGGCTGTCTGCCCTGGCATACAGAAGAGATAGCAAGCATGGAGATTTATCCTTTTTTAAAAAGGTTTGGGAAGTGAAGTTTCCTTCAGTTTTTATCAGCCTTAACATTTCCATTTTACATTTTTTCCCCAGGTATAGTAGTAGAAGATTGTTTGATATTGCTTCAAAACTTGTTAAAAAACAACAATTCCAATCAAAATTTTTTTAAAGAAGGCTCATATATTCAACGTATGAAACCTTGGTTTGAAGTTGGAGATGAAAATTCTGGCTGGTCTGCACAGAAAGTGACTAATTTGCATCTAATGCTACAGGTACACTGTTCTTAGACATAAATGTGATGGGAACTTTGACAGCGATCCTTTCAAAGAAAAGAAAATAGCTTGTGTTTGATAAATCCAGTATATTCAGTTGGTTTCAGGTGCACTTAAAAAACTTTGTAACGTGCAAATTTGCAGTCATACACAGATAGAGATGCCCCATCCCCATACACACACACTCATCTAGCACACAGCTTCAATTATTATTTACATCTGGCAATTTTGTTTTTCATCTTTCATTCCCCTCTCTTGCCCTGCTAGATTATTTTAAAGCACATCCAGGCGAATTGTTTCCTGATTTACATTAGCGAATAGTGGGTTAGATTGTGGATTTGAATTAATTCTGCCTTCTTCAGTTAGAAATTTAATATCATACATTTTAATACTTAAAATATTAAGCTCAACAAATAAGTTTGTTAAATAAACATTTATTGAGAGCCAGGCACTGGGTGCTAGGAAATGAATGATAATATCCCTACCCCCAAAGATAAATAGGCTGAGCTTTAAGTCTAGTACCAAAGTTAAATTGAGGAAAGGACCTGTAGTTTTATTTAAGCTTTGTGGTGAAAGCTCACTGATAAAAGTAGTAAAAGCAAGGATTATAGGGTCCTAAATAATGTCTATGTCAGATAAAATTTTGAAATTCTTTTAAGTATTTTATTTTCTCTTTTATTCCCTTTCTCCAGCCCCTTAAATTTGTATCAGCCTCCTAAAACTTTTTTTTTATTAACCCTTTAATGATTTTTGTGGATCTTTGAATGTCTTTGACATTGTGCCTGCATCTCTGAAGTTGCGGCCCTCACAAGTCAATGGTTAACCTCTCTAGTAATTAGAGTCTGAAATTGTTACATGCCCTGGGAGTTGCCTACATAGGGTTGATTGATAATTAGGGTGACCATGTGTCCCAGTTTGCCAGGACAGTATTCATTCTGTAATTACTAATAGTGTTCTCTTTCATTTCAAAATGTCCCGGTTTGGATGATAAATTATATAGTTAATCTTTTTAGAATAAACCTGAAACCTGTAACAAAAGTATTTTACAGAAGAACATGGCCACAGAGTTCTTCTTTCTACTTATACCTCCAACTACATTATTTCTATTTTCACATGTCAGTACTACACATCTCAATAATTTATTAAGTTTCTTGTGTTTTAGAAATAGTGTCACAAAGGGGTAAGCTTGATATCTTTGCTCAACACCTCTGTCTTAAAGGAAATTTCTCTATAAAAGTAATTTTCAAAATGTGGTTAGAAAGAGTAAGGGGATCTGATGATGGCATAAACATGTATTTCCCTCTAAAAAGTGAATATTTAAACTGGTAGAAACTTATTTTATAATTTGGGGTACTATGTAAGGAATTGTTTTGATGAAACTGTCACTGTTTAAAGTACTATTTTACAAAAAACATTTTTAGAATAGAGTACTGTGCATAAGGGGAAGCATTTCAAGTATTCTAGTTATGTAGTGAGTTGGTTCTTTAAGTATTATTTACTTTTAAAAAATGAAAAACTAATTGGCTCTGTCTAGTGTAGTAAAGCTTTTCTCTCCCTTATACTAGTCTTCAAAAGAACTGAGTTTAACTCATTTAAACTATTTTCTACCTCAAAGATTGAGTAGTAGATGGCTTTCATGACTTTACAGGCCATGAATTATCTTCTGCTTCTCAACCTATTCAGTCTGTGTCTGTAAAGATCAGATCACAGCCTTAGAAACCCTATGGGGCAGCTCTACTCTGTCCTGTAGGGTAACTATGAGTTGGAATCAACTTGATGGCAATGGGTTTGGTTTTTTTCGTTTCTCAACCTATTAGAGTGTTCTTTCTTTATAACTTAGGTTACTTGTATTTCAGGTTTTCTTTTATGCATCTAATGAAAATACATCACTGTTTTCTTATTTGAATACATGTATCCTGATTAGAAGCATTCATCATCACAGAATCATGGTTGAACTCTGATGTGCTGAAAATTGAAATTGATCTGTTTGGCGATTTTTCATTCAAATTGTGCAGATTCGCTTTAGGGGAAACATCTTTTTGAAAAATTTTTTAGTCACAAAACGTAAATTTTTGTATAGAATTATAGTTTTATGACTAGTTCTACCTCCTATCTCTACAGGAATCCCTCCTGTGCCATTTTTTTGGACAGATACTGCCAGTGATCCTCAGAAAGCCCATTACCTTATAAGAGAATCCTTTTTATTGTTGGATAGCTGTTATTAGATCTTCCCTCATCTTCTCATCTTCATAATAAATATTCTCTCTTCAACCAGCCTTCCTACTCTGTCTCTAAAAATTTAGTGATAATTACTTTTCTTTATTCACATCATCAATAAAGATGTTTATCTGATAGTATATATTAAAAATTATTGTTAGTTTTGTTTAATAGCATCATGATTATGTTTTTTTAAAAAAAAAGCATTTATCAGTTAGAAATGCTTATAAAAGTATTTATGGGAGAAGTGTTGTATTGCCTGGGATTTGCTTTAAATACTCAAAAAAAAAATTGAGTGATGAAAAGGGGCTAGATTAAAAAAAAAAATAGCAGAAGTCTAACTATCTAACTAGGGAAGTCCAAGGACAGGAGCCAACGGTGTAATCCTAAAGCCTCTCTCCAGTAACATCAATTTATTAATCAACCTTCTCTGAGAATGCTTGTTAAAACAGATGTGAAAATATCTAACAGTTCTATTTCTTCATTACTCACTGATTTAACTACTGTTTTTTTCCCAAATTCCCATGATTCCTGGTCACCTTTTTATTCATCAATAATAAAAATATTGCTTTTCAAACCATTTTATTTATTTATCTTACGTTTAACTCTGCCTCCCACAGAAAGTCCCCTTTCATAGTGAAGTCACTATCTATTATATGCAACAACTATAGTAATAAAATTTTTAGTCTGACCTGTTATATCATTGATTACTTTATGTATCTACTATAAAATAACATAGCACTTGTCATTAACAGTGTATTATAAATTTCCCGTTTGATTTTGATACGGAAGATTTAGCATACATAAAGTTTTAAAATGCAAGATATATGTATAAAATTATTTTGAAGATATAACTGCTCTAAACAGTTATTTGAGATTACTGTTTTCTGTTTCTGAAATTTCATGTTCAGTTTCAGACTAACCGTAGGATCAGAGACTCTTAGGGATTTAATTAGCATTGAGAGCCCTGGTGGTGCACTGCTTAAGTGCTTGGCTGCTAATCAAAAGGTCAGTGGTTCAAACCCACCTGCCACTCCACAGGAGAAAGATGTGGCAGTCTGCTTCTGTAAAGATTACAGCCTTGGAAACCCTATAGGGCAGTTCTACTCTGTCCTATAGGGTCACTATGAGTCACAATTTTTTTTTTTTTTTTTTTAAGAACCAGCGAGGCCAACTGCTTACCTAATGCATGAATCTTCTACCATATCTCCAAGTTAGTTGTAGCTCCTCTTTAAGTATTTCTAGTTTAGAGAGAACTTACCACACTTCAGACCATTCTGTTTAGGTAATTCATCTTTACTTGGTAAGAAATGTGCCACCCTGTAACATCTTTACTTGCTCATCTGTGAAATGTGTGCCATGTTACAAATACCATGGTTGTTATTTGGGAGAAAAACATGACCAAGGCAGTGTCTGCTCTCTAGGAGTTCCCAGTCACCTGAAGGAGACAGGAACTCAAGCAAGTAGCGTAATGTAATATGTACTATAACTGAAGTGTTGCCATGGGAGCACCAAGGAAAGAACATCTGGATCATGGTGGACAGGTTAGGGAATCCTTCACAAAGATTTCTTGTTCACATAGATGAAATCTGCTTCGAGCCTTTTCAGATCTTTAAAAGACTTTTTTTTTTTTCGCTTGCAGCTTGTTCGTGTACTGGTATCTCCCACCAACCCTCCTGGTGCTACCAGTACCTGCCAGAAGGCTATGTTCCAGTGTGGGTTATTGCAGCAGCTTTGCACTATCCTAATGGCTACTGGGGTTCCTGCTGATATCCTGACTGAGGTAAATTAAGGCATTCCCTAAACAACTTTTACTACTGCTCCTTGATTTATCAAGTTTAAATGTTTACTTTCCACCTCTGTAGATGAAGACTTCCTTCTTCCCCCCTGTATTCCTCCCACTTGACTTCCTCCTGTCACCCCAGGATTGTTTTAATAGAAGTCATATTTACATTAAAATTTAGGGTTTGTATTTTTACAACCAAACCAGTGCTGTTCACATCTATTTAGGTAGTTCATCTTTACTTTGATAAGAAATCTGTCTCCTTGTATCTTCATTTGATGTATCTTTTATAGATAGGTGGATAGATAGGTATCTCCTTTCCTCTTTCCTGAGTTACAATTGTATTGTGTTCTTTTTTTCACTTGACTAGTTTTCTGTGTGTCTCTGCATTGTCAGTACTATAATAATGCTTAGCCCATCATCCCTCTCCACCCAGACCTTCTTCCAGAAGCCTTCCATCTTCCTGCTCCAGTCTGGGCTGATTGTTCTCTAGTTCTGCTGCTCAGCTCTTGTCCTGGGACTTTTCCTTTATCATCCTCCTGGGATTTCCTTTTACTTCTCTTTTGACTTGGTTTCTTTGCTTTTGTGTATCCCATATCTCCTCCTCCCCTCCCCCCACCCCCGGCCCCACCTTTGGTTCATTATCTTTAACTTCCTGAAAAAGGGTAAATGGGAATAGAATTTGATTTTAGCCGCTGCATGTCTGAAAATGTCATTCCTTTGCCTTTATAGTTATTTAATGTCTGGCTAGGTATGGAATTCAAAGTGGAAAATCACTAACACTCAACTTTGAAAACATTGGCCCAGTGTTGTTGTTAAGTCTGAAGACATACTGAGTCTGGATCCTTTTTATGTAACCTGTTTTTTTGTCCATAGAAATTTTTGGGATCTTCATTTCTGGTTTTCTGAAATTTACTGATGATGTGCCATTCCATGGAATTTTTTTTTTCCTATCCAGTTGTTTTTGGCATTCGCTGGGCTTTTTAAAGCTGGAGACGTGTGTCCTCCAGTTCTGATAACATTTTTTGCTATTCCTTGAGAATTTCCTCTTTTCTGTTCTCTTTCTGAAACTCTCAGTAGATTGTTGGATTTTCTAGACCTAGTTTGTCCTTTTATTCTGTTTTCTTAGAGGGTTCAACTCCATCCTTAAGTAGAATTTTTAATTTGTTACATTTTAAATTAGGATGACTCTTTGTTCTCTGATGTTATTTTAAAACATCTTTTTCTTATTTCATAGAAATAGATTCTCTTCAGAGTAGCAGGGATGCGGGGTCTGGGGACCATGCTTTCAGGGGACATCTATGTCAATTGGCATAACAAACCTTATTAAGAAAATTTTCTGCATCCTACTTTGGTGAGTGGCGTCTGGGGTCTTAAAAGCTTGCAAGCGGCCATCTAAAATGCATCAGTTGGTCCCAACCACTTGGAGTAAAGGAGAACGAAGAACACCAAAGACGCAAGGAAAGTATCGGGCCAAGAGACAGAATGGGCCACATAAACCAGAGACTTCATCAGCCTGAGACCAGAAGAACTAGATGGTGCCCGGCTACTACCAATGAACGTCCTGACAGGGAACACAACAGAGGGTCCCTGATGGAGCAGTAGAACGATGGGATGCAGAGCTCAAATTCTAGTAAGAAGACCAGACTTAATGGTCTGACTGAGACTGGAGGTGCCCCGGAAAGCATGGTCCCTGGTCTCTCCATCGCCACAGAACTAAAACAATTTCCGAGGCCAACTCTACAGACGGATTGGACTGGACTGTGGGACATAAAGTGATACTTGTGAAGAATGTGCCTCTTAGACAAGTAGATATAAGAGACCAAAGGGGTGGCTTCTGTCCAGAGGTGAGAGGGGAAGGGAGAGAGAGTTAGGAGCTGGTTGAATGTTCATGGGGAATCGGGCGGAGAGGAGGAGTGTGCTGTCGCAGAATGGGGTGAGCGGTTGGGATCTGGTAACAATGTATGTTAAAAAAAAAAAAAAAATTCTGTATGGGAGACTAACTTGAAGTGTAAACTTCATTTAATTACATCAATTAAAAAAAAAAAAAGACTACAGCCAAGAAAACCCTATGGGGCAGTTCTTCACTGTCCACGGGTTCACTATGAGTTGAAATCAACTCAATGGCACCTAACAACAACCTTGGGTACTTTAAAGACAATATAATGATAATATGCTCCCCCACATTTACATATATAATAATTAATAGCTCTTTGGCTGGTCTTCCTAATAAAAGTAAAATAAATACAAATATATGTAGTACATATAGATCTTGAATGTTTGATTTTATATTTGAAATAAAAAAAATTTTGTGGAAAAAAAAAAAGAAATAGATTCTCTTATTTCTCTGAGAATATTATTAATTTTAGTTTTTTTGAGATCTCTTCCTTGCCTTTGCTGTTTCCTCTGGATTTCTGTTTTTCTCTTTTTTTGATTTGGTCTTTGTTTTATTCGCATCAGCAACTTTTCTTTGGGTGTCTATCATTCTTAATTATTCTTTCACATTTGAGTAAGGCACTAAAAAAATGAATGAATCACTGAGTACCGAAGGGGCTTGTAGACTGGTGGTCTTTGCAGAGCGCATATCAGGTGCAGGACACTCTCTTTATTCGAGTCTACCAAGTTATCAGTGTTGGCAGGTGTTTTCTCTAGGACCATGTAGTTTTTCCAGAAAAGACTTCTCCAGTCTCTTTCCTGCCAGTAAGTCAGAAAAAGGAACTGAGAGTTCCACACTTTCTAGACTGGATTGTCTCCCTGTTTTCAGCCCCATACCTCACCCTACTTCTTTGCTCTGCCGGTATGCCCAAGTATGGAGTTTTTGTTGTTCATTTTCTCTAGAGAACAAACCTCTCATCTTCTGTGGTCTAAGGGAGAGACCTGAAGTGAAATGGGGGTAAGGGTGGTCTATGGACAGACTTTTAACTAGTTCTTCTGTTTTTGACTTTGCTTGAGGCAACTCCCCTACAGCGACCCCCCCCCCCAACCTTCCTTATGCTTGGTGCTCTGAAATTTGAGCCTCTCATGGTTCAGTAGGACAGCATGGCTCACTTCCCATTGATGTTCCCTTCCACGGACACTTAGATTGTTATCTTTACCACTCTGATAAATAGGTTACCTCTGTCTGCTATCTGCTTTGTATCTAATAATTTGTTAAAATATCTCGTCTCCTTTTCCCTTTTTCCCTATGGGATTATATTAAAATAAGAAAATCCGTTACTATTATTTTGGCAAGTTTTGGTAGGGAGAAGAAATAAATGCATGTGGTCAAGTATTATTTTAATTGGAAGCCCACGCTTAATGTTTTAAAATTTTATCTAGAGAAAATGTTACAAGATTAATGCTGTCGTCCATTTTTTGGTGTCTGAATTTTGACATTTAAACACAAAAATTAGAAGGATATAACATTTTCTTCTTTTAAAAACATGTTTCCTTCCTTGACTTACTTTCTCTAAATGTTCTTTTTTTTTTTTTCCTTAACAGACCATTAATACTGTATCAGAAGTTATTCGAGGTTGCCATGTAAACCAAGACTACTTTGCTTCTGTAAATGCACCTTCAAACCCACCAAGGTAGGAAAAGAGAATATTGAGGTATCTTCTCAGGAAATAAAAAATTGCTTTGGGTTCTTAGTATATCTCATATATACACCTTATCCTTTTAAGAAGTTCAACTGTGTGTTTTAAACTAGAAATTATCTGACAAGATAAATATGTTGGTATTTTAAAAGAGTGTGTGGTCTTTGAAATTTAGATATATGGGTTCAGATATCACCTCTTCCCCGTCCTAGCTATGTGCCTTAAGCAAATACATGACTTCACATCTCTGAGCTGCAGGTTCTTTTTCTGTGAAATGAAGATGAAAATACTTAACTTGCTGGTGTTCTGGTTATGGTTCTTCAGTCAACCAAAATTACTAGTTATTGATTTGTTTTCTTGAGTTGTAATGTTTCGCTTTATTCTTTTGTTTTTAAATGCAACAGACCAGCAATTGTGGTACTTCTCATGTCCATGGTTAATGAAAGGCAGCCATTTGTATTGCGCTGTGCCGTTCTCTATTGTTTCCAGTGCTTCTTATATAAAAACCAAAAAGGACAAGGAGAAATTGTGTCAACACTCCTACCTTCCACCATTGATGGTAAATCATTTAGTTCTGATTGCTGTTTTAAAAAGTAAATACTTGCTTTTAAAGCTTTTAATTGAATCTTTTTCCGTATGTTTTAGCCCAAAGTATTTTGTATGCTTAGAAAAAATTCTGAGTTACAAAGCCTAAAGATGAATTTAGAGAACAAGCTTTAGGAGTCAGACCAGAGTTTACATTATAGAATTCCCACTTCTCTTGCTGTGTAACTTTGGGCAAGTTATTTAACTTGAGCCTTATCAAGTTATGTGGGGATAATGATACTTGTCTGTATGTGAGGTTGATACCTCACTAGGAATATTGTGAGGGCTAATGCAATTATGTATGTAAAGCACTTACCCCAATACCTGGCATATAATAGGCACTCAATAAATAGAAACTGCTGTTAATAGTAATTACTCCTCTAACGATATCTCTTATCATGAAACCTAATTAACTTTTTGTTCTAGTTTTCTAATATAGGTTAGAGTCATTGCCTCTTTCATGGCTGGTTGAATATTTCATTTTACCTGAGATGAATTCTTTTAATGTTTACCTTTGTTATCTTTAAACTTAACAGCAGTCTGATAAAGGTAATTGCAAAGATCAAGAGAACTCATTTTAATTACATAAATTGTGGTGGGGAGGTTGTCAAAATTTTATAACTTAATTATATTTTATCAAAATTCATTTTCAAAGTAAATGAAAGTATAAGACCCTGGATGTACTAGAATAATTTTTAACGTGACATTTCCTTGAATTTGCTTTAGAAATGTAGCTTTTAATCAAGCTAATAATTTTCTGGAATATTACCGTATCAATTTGTTGCCTAAAGTATCTTCTAATATATCTTTGTTCTACTACTTTTCCAAAATACCCTTCTCTGGTTTTTCATTTTGTTTTGGAAAGCAGACTTTTATTATTTTGAAAATGTTACTTAACACTATTAATTAACAATTTTTAAATAGTATTTCATACCATTTATGTGTATAGAAAACAATTAATTAAACATTTTTTTATTTCGTCTACTCACACAGTAGAAATCTAATAAATCATCTGCCTGCCATCTTTGTAGCAACAGGTAATTCAGTCTCAGCTGGTCAGTTACTATGTGGAGGTCTGTTTTCTACTGATTCACTTTCCAACTGGTGTGCTGCTGTGGCCCTTGCCCATGCTTTGCAAGACAATGCTACCCAGAAAGAACAGTTGCTCAGGGTTCAGCTTGCTACAAGTATCGGCAACCCTCCAGTTTCTTTACTGCAACAGTGCACCAACATCCTTTCACAGGTAAAGTATTACATGCAACTCCCTAAGGAGGAAATTGACTATAGGTTTTGGTGTCAGTGATTCAAGAATGTGGGAATATCCTTAGTAGATGCAGATGAAAGAGAGGGGACTTATGTGCTTATTAGTTGATTATAACCAGAGTCAGTTTTGTGGAGAAAAAGGAGAGATGTTTTTACCAAGTAATTGCAAGGTCTACCAAACCAAAAAACCAAACCTGTTGCCATAGAGTCGATTTCAACTTATAGCAACCCTGTATGACAGAATAGAACTGCCCCGTAGGGTTTCCAGGGAGCGTCTGGTAGATTTGAACTGCCAACATTTTTTTGGTTAGCAGCTGTATGTCTTAACCAGTGTGCCACTAGGGCTCCATAAATTCTACATCATGATAGAAACACATGTTCTAGGCAGAAGGGTATTTTTTGTTTTTTGTTTCTTGATTTTCTTTTATAATCATCTACAGTGTTCCTGCATGTCATTTTCTCTTTCTTCTCAGTAGCTGAATTCAGGTCAGTTTATGAGAGGGAATAGAGTAAGGTGGTTCATAGCTTGTACCTCCCCCCTTCTCTTCCCACAGAGCAATTGATAGTCCAGAAAACAAAGATATAATAGCAGTCCATTGCTTATGTAGTTATACTGTATACCCCTTGATATTTGTGAGAGCTCAAATCCTCAAATCCCCAAGGTATATAATCACCCAGTAGGATGTAGAAAAACATAATCAGAAATTCTTGCATTCCTTTACCCTCTTAAGGAAACAGCAAAGTTTTATTGAAGTGTGGGTGCTTGCTGTTTAGGAATGACACTTGTTATTAGATAATTTGCCCACTTGTGCCACCCTGGTTGCTAGGCAATTCAAGTTCATGCTTCAGCAAAACAATAGTCATCAACATTCAGGGCCACACAGGGAGGTAACTAAAATTGCTATTGTCCTAACCCCTCCCCATGATAACATGCTGTTATTCTTTAGTTTTTAATTTTGTCACAGTCACTGAATTAGTCCTTGTTGTGAGCTTTTATCAATATACTTCTTCAAGAAGTATTAGTGTCACGATAGGAAATTAAATGAAAGCTTTAAAATTGATTATAGTGAAGAGGGAGTTGGATATTGTTTAACATTATCTTATTTTGATTGAAAAATTGTTTTATCTTTGATTTATCGTTTATCTTTAGTGATTAAGAAAACTATCCCAAAATATTCATATCTTTACTTAAACTTAATACTTAGCATTGCTAGGTTCTCATTTTGCAGTATGTTGAAAAAAGCTTTTCTTAAACCAAACAGTAATTAACTGTCTGATGACCATCACCACAGACTTCATTTTAACATGTAATTAAAATTCAAGAGTAATGAGAAATCCTCAAGATGGCAGTGTCTTTTTCCACTCTAAGTAACCAAATGTTACTAATTAAAACTTATCCTTTCTCCCCTAAAATGTATATACTTTTTTTATAATAAAAGATTAGAATTATCTTGTCCGAAATTATTGGTTTGTGTTTGTAAAAAGAATGTGGAAAAGTATTTGAGGGATTTTTTCTAGATTTAAATTTTCCTAAAGTAGTAATATTTATGAATAATTTTTGATGTATAATTTGCAGGGTGATAAGATCGACAGACGGGTATGTATCACCTGATGAAGCTTAGGCATTTTCCTCTTTCAAGCAAGGCTTTTTCTTTGTCTTGGGTTTTGCTGATTGGTTTTTTTTAACTGCTTGTTTGAAGTCTATTCTACTTATACTTCTATGTGTCAACAAATTTATTTCTATCTTAAGTGCCTCTCCAGTTTTTCTCCATGGGATACTGTAGTGGTGTTACTAAGGACTATGGGAATAGGAATCTGAAGCTATACTTGTGTTTCCTCTGGGGATGCTTGCACTTCTGGAATTCCTTGGTTTGGGTTTTTGGGGTTGTTTTCGTGTTTTGTTTTGTTTTGCCAAACTTGCTTCTTTA
Organism: Trichechus manatus latirostris; assembly: GCF_000243295.1. Taxonomy (NCBI): domain Eukaryota; kingdom Metazoa; phylum Chordata; class Mammalia; order Sirenia; family Trichechidae; genus Trichechus; species Trichechus manatus. The sequence continues at coordinate 8,730,342 of NW_004444041.1, read as the reverse complement.
TTTCTCCTGAAGCCTTTTAAAAGGAAGTAAGATTTAGAGTTAAAGGTTTATCTTTAGTTAAAAAAAATCAGTATATGAAAGAATGTGATGATTTTTTGCTTAGATTATTTCAGATGTGCAATAGTAAGTATAATTTTATAATTTGAAATTTTTTAAATTAAATATTACAGATTATTCTAGGTATAACCCATATGCTGCATCTACTGTTGATGTGTATGTGGGAAGGTGATGTTATTTGTGTTTGCTTTGGGGTTTTTGTCGGGACGGGTGTTTAGTGTTTGGCAAAGAGGAGTGTGTACCTTAATATCCATGTTTGAGCATGTGTTTTAGTTGTACAGTGTGGGTAGTAATAACCAGGCTTCTCTTAGGAATTGTAGTTTTGTGTCTGAGCATGATTTAACATAGTATTAACTGCAGCTTTAGCCTGATAATTTTTTATATTAGAGAAAGTATTTTGTAAGTCCACATGTCAATCATTTAAAGGATAATTTAATGCACAGACCTTTTGTGTTCAGTCTGATGAGTTGTGATGACTGACTGTACCTCTGTAACCACCACCCAAAACAAATATAGAACATCTTCATAATCCCAGAAAATTCCATCATGCTTCCTTCCTATTAATTCACTATCCCCAGACACAACCACTAGAAAGTAAATCTGGTCATGATACTCTAGAACCTCATTTTAATTCTTGAACACTAAAAGTTGAAAATGGTAGCTTTCCATATGTTGTAATAAACATTGCAAAAATACTAAACTGGAAATGCACAAAGTAGGAATAAGAGAATTCTTATTTAGAAAATACAATAGGAACATAGTAGTTTATGTTAAAGATAAGATGCTTCAGCTTCAATTATTTTGTTTGTGATTCTTCTCCATCCTGTAAAATTTGTGGTGTATATAGTAACTAAACCCTTAGAGTGCTCTGAAACTATCATTTCAGCCTCCATTTGTTTTTCCAAATCACCTCCAATGATCCACACACTCTGGGGGACTGGGAAGAGGTGTGTACTTTTTCTTGATTTAAACATCGAAATAACTGAGTGTAGCTTTCACCAGAATGTGGGGCATGGTTTTCTTATCTTGCAAAAAATTCATCAGAATGATGGATATAGATATAGAATGTTTTGATAGCCTCTACAGCTCAATTTCTAATTTTAGGGATTGAACAGGATTCTGTTGGATTGATCTTCTACTTAACATTACTGTGTATAATGTATGTGTGTGTGTAGGTAGGTAGGTAGGTAGGTAGATAGATATAACAAATACTGTATCATTTGTGTTCTTTTAAACCTTTTCATGAGTTTATCTTTTTTACTGGCTAATAGTTTTTTCTTTTCATTTTGAAAACTTTAGAAAAATAGAAAGTAGAAAGAATATCCATCACTTTTAAAATTCTGGTCTCTTTTTTCTGTACTGTTTATTTACGTAGCAGCGATCAGACATTAGATTCCATTTTATATTCTGTATTTTTTCTTATAAGCATTTTCCATGTTATTAAACTCTAGATTAACATCACTTGATATGATTGCATATTTCGCTAAATAGATAACACCGTAGATTAGTTAACCATCTGTTTCTCTTTGGACATTGAATTATCTCCCATTTTTTTCAATTAGAAATCATAGCTTGGTGAACATTAGAAAAATGTAATCTGCAAAAAAGGTGTATTGCAGGCAGTCGTCGCTTTGCATGGTTCCAATGTGCACAAGTTTATGTTAACACAGCACAAAGCAAGGACTGCCTGTATTTCACCAAGGTACTAAAAAAAAAAATTATCCAAGCAATTATATATGTATATTTTTCCTTTTCCCAGTTCAAACTTTATTCTCCCTTCCATTTTAAATTTGGGGCCTTAACTCTGCTTTTAATATGCTGATATGTGCAATCATAGAATTGCACAGCTAGAAGGAATGATAATAATAACTAAGAACATTTGTAGAGCACTTACTAGGGAATGATAATAATAGTTAAGAACATTGACATGTGTTCTGTAACCTCTTTATATGTATGAACCCATTTAATCCACTTAGCAACCCTATGAGATAGGTATTAACTATTACCCCAATTTAATGATGAGGAAGAGAAGTTAAGAAAGTTGCCTAAGGTTTCACAGCTGTTCAGTTGTAGAACCAAGATACAAATCCAGGCATTCTGGCTTCAGAGCCTGTGCTCTTAACCTCTGTGTTTGAAATCATTTAATCCAACTGTCTGTTGTTTACTAAATTGGGAAATTGGGGGTGGGCAGCATATTGAATTTGTATAAGGTAGACCAGTAGAAGATTTGATATAACTTCCAACCAAATATTCTCTTCACTGATACTGTACTGCCCTTCCTAGAATTAAAATTTCAGTTCTATAAAAAAATATATATTTATTTTTTGAAACAGGTAATACAATAACATGGTTTAGAAATCAAAATGATATAAAAAAGTATACAATAGAAAGTTTTAGTCCTACCTCTGTCCTAGTTCCCTACATTCTATTATTCATTTCTACTAATCTTCTAGTGTTTTTTAATGCATACCCATTGTTCTGCATGTTGAATTTTTTCACTTAGTTCCGTTTTGTACTTCCACCAGCAATATAAAACCTTGCAGTGTACTGGAGTACCTATTTCCCCACAGCCTTGTCAACGGCATATTGATAGACATTTTGGATTTTTGCCAATCTACTTAGGTGAAAAATGGTTTATCAGTGAGCGTTAATTTGCATTTCTCTTACTAAAAGGTTGAATTGTTTTTTTCTTTTTGGAAAATTTTTTTGTACTTTAGATGAAGGATTACAGAACAAATACTTTCTCATTAAACAGGTAGTACACGTATTGTTTTATGACAATGGTTAACAACACCACGACATGTCAACACTGTCCCTTCTCAACCTTGGGTTCCGTATTACCAGCTTTCCCCTCCTGCCTTCTGTTCCTTATCCCTGGACTATTGTGCCCCATTTTCTTCTATGGGACTGTCTTATCTTTGGCTGAAGGGTGAATCTCGGGAGTGACTTCATTACTGAGCTAAAAGGGTGTCCGGGGGCCATACTCTCAGGGCTTCTCCAGTCTCTGTCAGGCCAGTAAGCCTGGTCTCTTTTTGTGAGTTAGAATTTTGTTATACATTTTTCTCCAGCTCTGTCTGGGACCCTCTGTTGTGATCCCGGTCAGAGCAGACAGTGGTGGTAGCTGGGCAACATCTAGTTGTACTGGACTCAGTCTGGTGGAGGCTGTGGTAGTTGTGGTCCATTAGTCCTTTGGGATAATCTTTCCCTTGTGTCTTGTTTTCTTGTTTCTTTCTTGCTCCCGAAAGGGTGTGACCAGTGGAGTTATCTTAGATGGCTGCTCACAGGCTTTTAAGACCCCAGACTCTACTCACCAAGGTAGAGTGCAGAACATTTTCTTTATAAACTGTGTTATACCAATTGAGCTAGATGTTCCCCAAGACCATGGTCCCCACAGCCCTTTGCCCAGTATTTCAGTACCTCAGGGCGTTTGGGTGTGTCTGTGGAGCTTCCATGACCTTTCCTTGTGCAAGTTGTGCTGGCTTCCCCATTATTGTGTACTGTCTTTCCCTTCACCAAAGTTACCACTTATCTATTGTCTATTTAGTATTCCCTCCCCATACCTCCCATCTCTTGTAACCAACAAAGATTGTTTCTTTTTGTGTGCAAACTTTTTCATTAGTTTTTACAGTAGAGGTCTCATACAATATTTGTTCTTTTGTGATTGACTTATTTCACTCAGCATAATGTCCTCCAGTTTCATCCATGTTATGAGATACTTCACAGATTCATCATTGCTCTTTATCTTTGCATAG
>NW_004444041.1:8717485-8726433 GCF_000243295.1 Trichechus manatus latirostris | reverse complement strand
TTGCATAGATGCCCTTTATTATGTTGAGAAATTTCCCTTCTATATGTATTTTATTGAGAGTTTTTATCAGGAATGGGTGTTGGACTTTGTCACATGCCTTTTCTGCATCAATTGAGATGATCATGTGATTCTTTTCTTTCCTTTTATTTATGTGGTGGATTACGTTGATTGACTGTCTAATGTTGAACCATCCTTGCATACCTGGTATGAATCCTAGTTGGTCGTGGTGTATTATTTTTTTGATATGATGCTGAATGCTTACTGGCTAGAATTTTGTTGAGAATTTTTGCATCTATATTCATGAGACATTGGTCTGTAATTTTCTTTTTTGTGGCGTCTTTGCCTGGTTTTGGTATCAGGGTTATGCTGCCTTCATAGAATGAATTTGGAGGTGTCACTTCCTTTTCTGTGTTCTGAAATAGTTTGAGTAGTACTGGTATAAGCTCTTCTCTGAATATTTGGTAGAATTCTCCAGTGAAGCCATCTGGGCCAGGGGTTTTTTTTGTTGGGAGTTTTTTTTATTACCTTTTCAGTCTCTTCTCTTTTTATGGGTCTGTTCAGATTTTCAACATCACTTTGTGGTAGTTTGAGTAGGTAGTGTGTTTCTAGAAATTTATCCATTTCTTCTAGGTTTTCAAATTTGTTGGAGTATAGTTTTTCATAATACTCTATTATGATCCTTTTTATTTCCTTTGGGTCTGTTGTAACGTCCCCCATTTCATTTCTTATTTGGGTTATTTGTGTCCTCTCCTGTTTTTCTTTTGTCATTCTGGCCAGTGGTTTGTTAATTTTGTTGAACCTTTCAAGAACTAACTTTTGTTTTTTTTTATTTTTTCTATGGTTTTTCTATTCTCTATTTCATTTATTTCTGCTCTTATCTTTATTATTTCCTTCTTCTAGTGGTTGTGGGCTTTTTTTTTTGCTGTTCTCTGTTTGTTCCAGTTCTGTAGTTAAGTGTGTTGATTTTTTCTCTTCTTTTTTATGTGTGCATCTATTGCTATAAATTGTCCTTGAGGACTGCCTTTGCTGTGTCCCAAAGTTTTTGGTATGATGTGTTTTCATCCTTGTTTGATTCTAGGAATTTTGATTCCATCCCTGATTTCTTCTATTACCCAGTGGTTTTTAAGCAAGGTGTTACTCAGTTTCCGTGTAATTGATTTTTTTTTCCTTGCTCTTCCTGTTGTTAATATCTACCTTGATGGCATTGTGGTCAGAGAAGATACTTTGTATTTTCTCAACATTTTGGATCCTGTTGAGGATTGCTTCCTGGAAAACATTCCATGTGCATTGGAAAAGAATGTGTACCTTGCAGCTGTTGGGTGTAGTGTTCTGTATATGTCTGAGGTCAGGTTGGCTGATTGTGCCGTTTAGGTCTTCTGTATCTTTGTTTGAATTGGTTTTCATATATTATAGGCATTTGGGATTTATCTATGAACTCTCCTTTCTTATATTGCATATCCTTTGCCCTTTTGGCTATTGGATCATTGATAATTTCTTGTTTTATAGGTACCAATTTTATGTTGGAGAGTTTAACCTTTTGTTTTTGATATGAGTTACAAATACATTTGACTTTTGTATTTTGTTTTGGGTTGAGGGCTTTTGTGGGATTTGTTTCGTTTTGTTTGTTTTGTTTTGCCACATATGATATGATCTAATTTATCAGACTTTCATGGCTTCTGCATCTTAAGCCATATTTGGGAAAGCCTTCTCTACTTCAAGATTTCAAGGAATTGGCCCATATTTTCATCTCATACTTTCTGGTTTTGTTTTCTATATTTAAATTTTTGTTCCATTTTTCTTGATGAACTGTTTGAAATAAGGACAGCTGATCTTTTTTCTAGATAGCTATCTGGTTGTCTCCCAACACTCTTTTAAGTCTACCTATAACCCAGTGATGGTTATATACAACCTTTTTCATATACTAAAGTCCCATGTATATAAGTTTATATCTGGACTTTCTGTTCTGTCTCTTGATTCCTGTCTGTTCATAAACTAGTTTCCCATCATTACTTTTTTTTTTTTTTTTTCCATATTTTCCCTGGTTATTCTTGCTTGTTATTTTTCCATAAGAACTTGAGAATCCGGTTGTTTAGTTTCTGGGGGAAAAAAGCCTGTTGGTATTTTTATTTGGTACCCATTACTTTTAGAAACTAACTTAGAATTAACATCCTCATGATATTGAGTCTTCCTGTGTAAGAACATGGTTTTTCTATTTATGTCTACTTTTCTGCCCTTCAAAAGTGTTGTAAAATTTTCTTCGTTTAGATTTTGTACATTATTGACTAGGTTCATTTCTGAGTACTTTATCTTTTTTCTTGCTTTTGTAAATGGACTGTTCCGTTCTCTCTGTAATTAGAGAGGTCTAGGTGGTAGCCGGTTGTGCCAAACACATGATGGTTACTTTAAATCCATTCCCTGTCTAGGTCTTTGAATAATTGTATTTTGAATATTTTCTGAAATTGCCCCGAAGTGATGCATTACTGTGCTGTTTCCCATTATTTTGTTTCAGACAAGCTTTGCTTTTCTTAAAAAAATAAATACAGGTTATAGTAATATAAATATGGACAATGGCCATATTATAAACTAAGAGAATATTCTACACAGGAGATCTAAATATATTGCATTAAAGTTTAGAAAATATATAATTTTGATGAACATGCTAATTTCCAATATTATTTAACTGTACTTGGCAGCAGTATAATTAGTGGTTTGAGGCACTTAGCTAATTTAAACATTTTTTCCCCTTGATTATTTTTGTGAATTCTCATTATCTGACATGTTTATAACATAGTTTATTTATTTTCTTGGTAGGGAATTTATTCCCTCAAGGAATTTGACTAAATAATTCAGGAAGTTCTTCATATTTTATTTTTTGAAGGAGGAAGAATTTGTCTTTTTATCAGGAACTTGTTTTTAAAATTCTGAAACATTGTTACCAAACGTGTCAGGCAAGTAAGTTTATGTTATTGCAAAGTCTTTTAGGATTAATTTTCTTTTCTAAAGAATCCACATCATAAAATTTCTCTTTAGCGCAGACCAGGTTTATATAATAGTATTTTAGGTAACCCATCACATGCTTATGAACATGGATCAATTCTAATTTCTGCTGTCTGGTTTTTTTTTTTTTTTGAAGTGCAGCCTATGGAGGACACAAGAATGCATTCTCTTGTTCAGTTTTTTAATCTGGATTCCTGACATGTCTTTCATAAGCTGTGAAAATGCTTTTTATAGTGAAAAGAGATCTTAGTGCAACTTTAAGTTTGAAAAAACTGAAACGAATGGAAAGAGATTTTTGTCAATTTATCTATTTCAGGGAAGCAAAATACAGACAAGAGTTGGATTATTAATGTTGCTTTGTACCTGGTTAAGCAACTGCCCCATTGCAGTAACGCATTTTCTTCACAATTCAGCCAATGTTCCATTTGTATCCTTTATGTTTTAGTAAGATACATGTAGGTGTTTGTCGTTTACCTTTTTAAATTATTCCTCACAATTAGAAGTAGTACAATGCCCAAAATGTTTGAATACTCCACCATCTTACTTGTGTTGCAGCTTGTTAAACTGTTAAGGTGGTAATGATACTTGTATAAGCTGTGTGTGTGTGTGTGTGTGTGTGTGTGTGTGTGCGCGCGCGCGCACCATTGCTTATGTCTTATACTGGATTGGACTGTGTATATATATATATGGGATTTTTTGTAAGAATGTGAAATATATATCAAATTCAAATTGGAAAATAAATTATTATGATCATTAGCCTCCTTAACAAAGACTTAAGCTTACAGGACAAATTGCAGAAAATCTTGGAGAGGAAGAGCAGTTGGTCCAAGGCTTATGTGCTCTTTTGTTGGGCATTTCAATTTACTTCAATGATAACTCGCTTGAGAGCTACATGAAGTAAGTAAGGGGAAAATGACTTGCTAATAGCATCAGGAGATCTTTTTTATTTTTTATTTTTTTGCTAAATTATAATGTAGACCAAGCTTTTTGGTTTTGTTATGGCTGTTTTTTAAAACATCTCAATATGCTTATCTCTGTAGAGAGAAGCTAAAACAACTTATAGAGAAGAGGATTGGCAAAGAGAATTTCATAGAGAAACTAGGATTTATTAGCAAACATGAGTTGTATTCCAGAGCGTCTCAGAAACCCCAGCCAAACTTTCCCAGTCCAGAATACATGATATTTGATCATGAGTTTACGAAGCTAGTGAAAGAACTTGAAGGTAAGACTAGAAGCTTTGTATTGATATTCATTAGAAAGTACTTGTGATTATATTGTGCATGGATTTTCTGGACATGTGCAGGTTACATGATAAGCCTCAAAGTAGGGTTGGGTTCCCCCCCACTCCGTCTCTTAGTCTGTAGCCCATTGAAGGACCTTTGACTTTCAGTAAGATTGGAAAGATCATTTTTTATCTGTCAGGGAGTTAGGCCATATATTTTTACTGATTAACTCTTGGTAATAAAATAGTATTTAAAATACTTAAGACAGATTTTTTAAATAGTACTGTGTGTTTTCGGTTACAGTTTACACAGCAAATTAGGTTCCCATTTGACAGTTTCTTCAGTGACATTAGTTACATTTTTCATAATATGTCAGCCTTCTCTTTAATTGCATTCTGGTTCCATTTCCTGTACTCTAGTTTCCCTGCCCCCTTCTCATCTTTGCTTTACAATAGTTGGTGACATTTTGGTCTCATATAGATGGAGTTTTAATAGAGCACCATACTCACAGATAATAGCCTTTATTTTGTATGCCAGTCTGTTATTTCACTAAAAGGTGACCTCAGGGGATAGTTTGGGTTCAAGTTTAAAGAGTAACTCAGGGTGATAGTCTTAGGGAGTCTAGTATCAGCTGGTCCAGTAAGTCAGGACTATTTAAGAATTTGAATTCTGTTCTGTGTTTTTCTCCCCTTCTGTCAGAGTCTGTCTCTTGTGGCCCTGATCAGAACGGTAGGTAGAGGTAGCCAGGCACCAGCTAGTCTTCTGGTCTCAGGGTAGATGAGGCCATGCTTTGTGTAGGCTATTAGCCGTGTAGACTAGTTTCTTCTCTGAGACTTTGGTTTCCCCCCTAAGACAAATTTTAAATAAGCTTTCTTTCTTTTACAGGTGTTATAACTAAGGCTATTTATAAGTCCAGTGAAGAAGATAAGAAAGAAGAAGAGGTAAAGAAAACATTAGAACAGCATGACAGTATTGTGACTCACTACAAAAATATGATTCGAGAGCAGGTAAGTCCTAATGAATTGTAAACACTTTCTAATATACTGACTCATTTTGCATTAGTGGAGAATTTTTCCTGGCACTTCAAATGAAAGAAGATACAGAAAATAAAACTCATTTTTTTCCTAAATCAAAAACATCTGAGTATTCAGCAGACTGAGCACTTAATACGAGCTAAGCACTGTGCAGGATTTGTGGATACAGACATGAATCAAACATGTTCCCATATCACAATCTCATGGGGAGATAAACCCATAAATAGATTATTGAAACATAATATAAAATTAAGTCCAGTGATAGAGATCATTGAAGGTATTATGGTAGCACTGAGAGGCACCTAATTTATCTAGATAGGAACAGGGGATTGGGGAAAGCAGAGAAGCTGAGTCCTAAAGGATGAATTAGGAGTAAACTAGGCAGAAGGAGATGACAAACAGCATGATTTGTTTGAGTTTAGCGTTACTGGCATGTACATAGAACATTCTGGCAGCTGCGTAAAGGAGAAATCTGAGGGACAAGGCTAGAGGGGAGGGAGCCCAAGAAAGAGATTGTTGTGGTAGGCCAGGGAGGAAAATGAGGGCACTGATGTTGTTTATGTGCTGTTGTGTCAGTTCCAACTCATAGAGACCCTATGAACAACTGAACGAAGCACTGCCCAGTCCTGCACCATCCTCACCATCGTTGATATAGTGCTATAGGACACTGATAGGGAAAATGATGATGATAATAGCTACTGTGTATTGTTTACTGTGTTCCCGGTGCTCACTAAGCATATTTTAAATGCTGTCTCATTTAACTTCCACAACATCCCTTCAAAGTAGTTAGGATCTCCAGTTTAAAATAAATGAGGAATCTGAGACTTAGAGAATTTAAACATGCCCAGGGTCACTCGGTAATGGATGGAACAGGAATTCAGATACAGATAGATTACCGGAACTCGAAAAGCTTATGCTATGCTGTGTAAAGGGAACTAATTTGACAATGTGGAAACTGAAGAAGGTAAAACTGGCAGGACTTTGTAATGATTGGATGTGGGTGAGGGAGCAGAAAGGGTCAAATGTAATCCCTAGGTTTCTGTCTTAGATGACTGAATAAATGATATTAGGTTAGATAAGGAAAATTTGTAGCTGATAGAGTTAAGTTGAAACTACATTTTTGAAGTGGTCAATTGACATTTTTTTTGGAGGATACTTGTGAACCTCCATTACTTGCATTGTGTTGAGCACCTTAAACCTTGCATTACTTTCAGAATGCGCTTCTTGGAGCTTTTGTTTGTTTGTTTTGTTTTTTCATTTAACTTCCCTTCATGGTGTCTAGGTGAATTCTAGCAATTGCTAGAAATTCTAGATTTGTATTATCTGGAAAATGAGATCATTGATGTTGTTAAAATTCCAATGTCATTAAAAAAAATACACTGGAGGTATTCCCTGTGGGGCAGGTTGTATCCCCTTACCTGTACTGCCCTCTACCCCAGCCTGCTGATTGTGTACATTTTGTGGCAGATGGGGCAAGTAAGAGCATAAGCTTAATGGTGGAACCCTGTAAATTGAGAACTATGTGTGATTTATTTTCCACAGTAGGACACACTACTGAGATTAAAATTCAAGGAAGAATAAAAATATAGTGGAATATTTAGCGCTCGATATTAGCTATTCCATTAGCAAACATCAATAAATTAGAATCATCTTTGAATAACCAAATTTGAGTCATCAAACTATCCATGGTTGTTAGGATTTTTCATGCATATCTTGGTACAAATATGCTGTCATTTCCAGTTGGTGAAATGTAATAGCTTTGGGGCAACAGAAGATAAACAGTTGAAATATGATGTACAGCCTATACTTGGGACTGACAAATAATGTTGATTTGGAAGGGAAAAAAATAGTTATTTAACTCTTAGTTATGTTGTTGTTGTTGTTAGGTGCCTTGGAGCCGGTTCCGACTCATAGCTACCCTATAGGACAGAGTAGAGCTGCCCTATAGGGTTTCCAAGGAGGGCTGGTGGATTCAAACTGCCAGCCCTTTGGTTAGCAGCCACAGCTCTTAACCACTGCGGCAGGAAAGCTCCTTAGTTATTATAATGACTCTTTTTTAGATGTTAATTTTAAATATTCTCACCATTTAAAATGCTAGTTGACAATTAGACGACAAGCACTGATAGCTATAAAATACTTACATCCTTTGAATAACATCTGAGAATCCTTCCTAAGGAAATTCCCCAAAATTTAGAGAAAAAACTATATGAACTAAGAGATTCATTGTAGTGATACTTATCATTTTGAAAAGTCAAAAGCGACCTTGGTGTCAAAAACGTTGAAGGTAAATTATATTGCATCTACTTGATCAGATATTTAGTGAGCATTAAAAATTATGATTATGAAAGGTATGTATCAATAAGGAAAAATTAGGATATAATCGTGAGTTTAAGATTACAAAATTATAGATGGACTGATTATGACAAGCTTAAAAAACATGGATTAAATGCAGCTAGAAGAAAATAAATATATCAAATTCCAATTGTAGTTATATTAGGATGGTGAGAGTTGTAAGTTCTTTTTTCTTTTTTGAATCTTCTAAATCTTCTGTTACATGATTGTCTTTTTTGTTGTTGTAAATATATATATATATAAAATACAACATTTACCAATTAACATTTTTCAGGTGTACAATTTAGTGATTAAAAATTACATTAATCATGTTGTATATCCTTCAGTGATTGTCTTTTAATGGTAAAAATAGTACAGATGCATATGTGCACATACATATACTGAGTTTCTTAGTTTGGTGTAAAGTTCTTAAATGTTTTGATGGGACATAAAATGGAGTTTTTTAATTTGATTTTCCCCCTTAATTGCAGTCAGATTACAGGCTGTGCCATAGTACTTATTAATGGGTTCTTAATTGAAATCTTAACAGTTCTGCTGCATGTTAATTGGCCTTGGTGCATATATTGAAATGTTACTGCTTAATTATTGGATGATTTTGGAAGTGTTGAGCACCTTAACATCCTGAACCAAAGTAATCTTTAATTTTTAATTTGTTCGGCTTCCCAATCCTAATTAGTATGAATTAAAAACACTTGAATTACGTTGTGTTTCACAGGACCTGCAGCTTGAGGAATTAAAGCAGCAGGTTTCTACATTAAAATGTCAAAACGAACAGCTGCAGACAGCAGTCACACAGCAAGTGTCTCAGATTCAGCAACACAAGGATCAGTATAATCTTCTTAAAGTACAGCTAGGTAAGTATAGCTAGCCATTAGCCTGCTGGTCAATGATATATATATACACACACATATATATATCTGTATATCTGTATCTGTCTAGTTATCCGATCGAAATTATATGTGTGTCTCTGTGGGTCAGAATCAACCCTACAGCACCTAACAACAACAACAACAACATATATTACAGCAAGTTTTGCTTCTTAAAACTCCTTTAGGAAAAGTTAATATGAGTTTATTTACTGATTTAGATAGTTTTTCTCCCTTTTATAGAGTTATATAGAAAAGTTATACAAGAAACCAAAATATATATATATTTATATACAACAGACGTTAATAATATTAGAAAGGGCACAAAATTGTAGTTAATCATGTTGAAATAAATACCCAGAAAACCAAACCTATTGCCATTGAGTTGTGATTCTGACTCCTGGCAACCCTATAGGACAGAATAGAACTGCCCCATAGGGTTTCCAAGGCTGTAATCTTTACAGAAGCAGACTGCC
>NW_004444041.1:8716234-8717385 GCF_000243295.1 Trichechus manatus latirostris | reverse complement strand
GATCATATAGTATTTCTATTTCTAGCTTTCTAAGGAAGCGCTATATCATTTTCCAGAATGGTTGTATCATTTTGCATTCCCACCAGCAGCATAAGAGTTCCGGTCTCCCTGCAGCCTCTCCAACATTTATTATTTCCAGTTTTTTTTATTTGTGCCAGTAATGCCGGGGTGAGATGGTATCTCATCGTGGTATTAATTTGTATTTCTCTAATGGCTAGTGATCGCGAGCATTTCCTCATGTGTCTGTTGGCTTCTTTAGTGAAGTGTCTGTTCATTTCCATTGCCCATTTTTTGGGTGGATTATTTGTCTTTTTGTTGGAGAAGTGTTGGATTTTCCTGTAGATTTTAGATATTAGACCTTTGTCTGACTTGTAATGTCCAAAAATTTTTTCCCAGTCTGTAGGTTCTCTTTTTACTCTTTTGGTGAAGTCTTCTGATAAGCATAAGTGTTTGATTTTTTAGAAGATCCCAGTTATCTAGCTTATCTTCTGGAGTCTGTGTGTTTTATGGTTTGTATCCTGTTAAGGCCGTGTATTAGGGCCTCTAGCGTTGATTCTATTTTTTCTTCTATGAGCTTTATAGTTTTTGGCTTTATATTTAGGTCTTTGATCCATTTTAAATTAGTTTTTGTATACGGTATGAGGTATGGGTCCTGTTTCATTTTTTTGCAGATGGATATCCAGTTTCGCCAGCACCATTTGTTAAAAAGACTGTCTTTTCCCCATTTGATGGACTTTGGGCCCTTGTCGAAGATCAGGTAACCATACGTGGATAGATTTACATCTGGTTTCTCAATTTTGTTCCATTGGTAATGTATCTGTCGTTGTACCAGTCCAGGCTGTTTTGACTACCGTAGCTGTAGAGTAGGTTCTGAGGTCAGGTAGTGCAAGTCCTCCTACTTTATTCTTCAATAGTGGTTTACTTATCTGGGGCTTCTTCCCTTTCCAAGTAAAGTTAATGATTAGTTTTTCCATCTCTTTAAAGAATGTTGTTGGTATTTGAATAGGGATTACATTGTATTTGTAAATTACTTTGGGTAGAATTGTCATTTTCGCAGTGTTGAGTCTGCCTATCCGTGAGCATGGTATGTTTTTCCATTGACGTAGATCTCTTTTGGTTTCTTGCAGTAGTGTTTTGTAGTTTTCTTTGTA
>NW_004444041.1:8710394-8713426 GCF_000243295.1 Trichechus manatus latirostris | reverse complement strand
GGATTTGAACCACCAACCTTGCGGTTATCAGCAGAACACTTAACCACTGCGCTACCAGGGCTCCTTATGTTTAAATAAGAGTTCATATAATATCAAAGAAAGGGAAATTATCATATCTTAAATCACCAATATTAGATATTCTGGAAACTTCAAATGTATTTTCATGTGTCCTCATAACCAATCCCTTGAAGTAGACTAGACCCACTTGTCAAAATTAGGTTAACTTATCTTACCAAGGTCACCAAACCACAGTATTTCTCCTAATCACATCTTTTCTTGGAGTAACATTTGGATAGTACTTAGTGGAGTTTTCAGGTATACTCTCTTATTTAACTCTGTTATCATTCCTAATTCATAGAAGAAGGAACTGACGGAAAGAGGCTGATCTCCACAGTAATGCAGCTAAAATGCATCAGGAACAGGACTGAACTTTAAGTTTCTTGACATCTAATGCAGTGGGTACATAAACCTGAGAAATAGTCTATATAGATAGCTGTTATTTTAAGTAATATTTTAAAAAGAAGTTAGATAAATATACATGTACATGGTTCTAAGTACTTTCCAAGCTTGTTCACAGTTAACAAGTTATTACCTACCTAATATGCAATACCTTTCAAAGAGGTTGAAGAGTCACTTTTCAGTTTTTGAGTTGTCACCAAGATAGTGGTCTCTGCTTTATAAAGTGTCTCCTTTTCGTAACCCCAAAGTATACATATTTTTAAAAATTATTTAATTTTAATATGGATTTAAGTTATATATGCATATAGTCATAAAGCTAAACAAGGCTTGTTATATAAAACAGCAGACTGTAATGTCTTTGGCCTGCTGTTTTCTGAGCCCCGGTGGCAACTGTTTTTAGTTCTTTTAGTTAAATGTAGTTACTTCCATATTTCCAGATAATATGCTTATATTGTTAATATCTGGATTTTTCAGATTTAGGCAGTATTTATTACCTTCACTTAGGAAATTAAGATTTTAGCTCTCTCATCCCTCCACTATAACCACAGATATTCACACATCCTGTTTCCCCACCCTCTTAACATAGTTATTTTATAATTTGGAAAAGATCACTATATGGTACTTATATTATTAAAACTTTATAGGAACAGTTAACTGAGCCATAGAGTGTACAATGATTACATTTCCCTTCCTGCACAACCTTTTGTTTTCCCAGAAGCTAATAACTGTCTTTTTTTGTTTGCTTAGATTTCTTTATACTTATTGTTATTTAAAACTCTAATTCTCTGCCATCTGCCTAAATCTTAACATTTTAGTACGTTCACGTACATCAGTTTCATCTCACCAGAGATGAAACTCACTCTAATCTGGCCTCTTTGCTATCCAGGGCTGATACACAGCTGTCATCCAGTAATCGCCCTTTACCATTTTTCTCAGGACTCTCTTTCCCTCTCCCGTGTTAATTTCCCTGTTTTCTGGATTGTAGGTTTTCTTCTTTTTCATTTTACTCTATTGTTTTGATAGAGCATCTCCTGTAGTTGCTTTCTGAGAAGCACTGAGACTTTGTATGTCTTTATTGTACCCTAATAGTTGAATAATAGTTTGGCTGGGTAGAGAATTTGGGGTTGGAAATAATTTTCCCTCAGAATTTTGAAAATACTGCCTACTGTCTTCTGGCTTTAACTGTTGCTGTTGACAAGTTTGTTGCCATTCTGATTGTTGACGCTCTGTATAAAACTATTTTAGTAAGGAGAAATTGGAAATAAATGTGTTTTCAATTTGTCATCTTTACCCCCAAAGTCTGTACTAATAAGAGAAAATTTTGATGTGTTGATTTTTAAATGCCTTTGGTGTTGAACTTTTTTTTTCCTCCCAATTAATTCTCTAGAATCATGTGCTCCTTAAAATAATAATAAATAATAATCAAAGATTCCTGGAAAGTGAAAGAAAAAGGAAAAAGTTAGTTAATTGTTGTTATTGTTAAGTGCCACCGAGTCGATTCCCCTGCATAGCGACCCCATGTACAACAGAACCAAACACTGCCTGGTCCTGCACCATCCTCACAATTGTTGTTAAATTTGAGCCCATTGTTGCAGCCACTGTGTCAGTCCATCTCATTGAGGTCTTCCTCTTTTTCACTGACCCTCTACTTTACAAACCATAATGTCCTTCTCCAGGAACTGATCCCTCCTGGTAACATGTCCAAAGCATGTGAGACGTAGTCTCACCATCCTTGCTTCTCAGGAGCATTCTGGCTGTACTTCTTCCAAGACAGATTTATTCGTTCTTCTGGCAGTCTATGGTATATTCAGTATTCTTTGCCAACACCATAATTCAGAGGCATCGATTCTTCTTCGCTTTTCCTTATTCATTGACCAGCTTTCACATGCATATGGGGTGATTGAAAATACCATGGTTTGGGTCAGGCACACCTTAGTCCTTAAAGTGACATCTTTGCTTTTTAACACTTTAAAGAGGTCTTTTGCACCAGATTTGCCCAATGCAACACGTCGTTTCATTTCTTTGCTGTTGCTTCCATGGGCGTTGATTGTGGATCCAGGTAAAATAAAATTCTTGAAAACGTCGGTCTTTTCTCCATTTATCATGGTGTTGCTTATTGGTCCAGTTGTGAGGATTTTTGTTTTCTTTGTGTTAAGGTGTGATCCATACTGAAGGCTGTAGTCTTTGATCTCCATGAGTAAGTGCTTCAAGTCCTCTTTACTTTCAGCAAGCAAAATTGTGTCATCTACATAACACAGGTTGTTAGTGAGTCTTCCTCCAGTCTTATTGCTGAGTTCTTCTTCATATAGTCCAGCTTCTCAGATTTGATCAGCATACAGATAGAATAAGTACAGTGAAGGGATGCAACCCTGATGCACACCTTTCCTGATTTTAAACCATGCAGTAGCCCCTTGTTCTGTTCAAACGACTGCTTCTTGGTCTATGTACAGGTTCCACATGACTATAATTAGGTGTTCCCATTCTTCATAACGTTATCCATAATTTGTTATGATCCACACAGTCAAATGCCTTTGCATAGTCAATAAAACACAGGTAAACATCTTTCTGGTATT
>NW_004444041.1:8706728-8709201 GCF_000243295.1 Trichechus manatus latirostris | reverse complement strand
GTGTACTTCTGTTTCATGAGAAACTATTTGTTCTGTAAGCCTTCACCTGAAGTGCAATTAAAAAAATAAAAAGAAATATAAACATTAAAGCCAAGAAATATAAAATTACATTAAATAAACAGTCCAAATCATATTTCTGTTTCGTATTTGATTATCAGTAAGGGATTATAGGGAAAGGAAGAAAACAGAAATGGGGAAACCCTGACAGTGAAATAGAGTCAGAAGAACAGTCCAGAGGTTCTGAAATGTTCTTATTATCGCTGATATCCATTTGTTGTCTAGGCTGGATGAAATGTGCTTGCGAAAGTGTAATTGTCGTGTAATTGCATTAAGGAAATTACATATTTATATTTCTATTTGAATTTTGTAGATCAAAAAATGAAAAAATTCATGCTGACTTTTCAAATTTTATGCCTAACAGGAAAAGACAATCAGCATCAAGGTTCTTATAGTGACGGGGCTCAGATGAATGGCATTCAGCCAGAAGACATTGGTAGGTTACGAGAAGAAATAGGAGAATTAAAAAGTAATCAGGAACTTTTACAAAGCCAACTCGCTGAAAAGGACTCTTTGATTGAAAATTTGGTAAGAAGTAAAAATGTTAAAAATATTCTTAAAGAAATCAAGAGTAGTTCTCATTATCCTGCTTGTTTGTTTGCTGGGTCCTCTTAATTCTTCCCTTTAGCCAGAGTATAATATTAAGATTTTTAGAGCATGAGCTTTGGAGTCAGACTAAGCTTCAGTGCTTCCAAGCTAATTGAATTTGAGCAGCTTCGTTAACCTCTTTAAACTTTTTTCCTGATCTATTTGGTGGTGGTAATATCTGTTCTGTTGTTGTGAGAATTAAATGAGATACTCTGTATAAAATTCTTTCAACACATGGAAATGCTCACTAAAAAGCTACTTTTATTTAGTCTTTTTCCATATGATCTCAGATAAGTGCTTAGATTTAATAAATTACTTGGTATACGTATAAATTTATTAATTTTAGAAAAGTTATAGACAATATGTGCTACACTGAAATTTTATCTTAGATGTAAGAATTAAAATGTTGATGTGAAATTTTTTGATAAAAATCTATAGGCATAGCTTGTATGTGTACAGTTCTATTTTGGCTTTTTTTTTTTTTTTTTTTTTTTTTGACTCAGACTGAATATATTTCATAGTTTATTTCTGTGCTATTTGTAGAAATCTTCCCAAACATCACCTGGGACAAATGAACAGTCTGCAACAACAGCTTCAGCTAAAGATTCTGAACAAGTTGCAGAATTAAAACAGGTAAATTTTCAACTTGATCCAGGTTTTGTTTTGTTTTGTTTTGTTTTAATTATACTAGCTTAACAGCCTTGCAGTTACATTAATCTGGAATTGCTTTGTCAGATGAAAGCAAACTTTGATAAATTTAACAGCTATTTAAAAATCCAAAAGCTTTGGTTTAATTGTATATTAATGGTATCTAGCTTTTTATTGTGTTTTTACTTTTCAATGATGTTCTTTGCAACAGATCTCAGCATCTCACCCAGATTATTTGTAGATTTTCAGTAAGCCAACAGTTAAGGAAAAACTAAAGTATATTTATGAGCTGCAAATATGAAGATAAAAAATATTATGCCTCATTTTCATATACTGTTGACTATGATAAGTGCTTGGCTAAATGTATCAGCTGTTTAAACCATTCTCTCCAGAAAAGAAATGTTGATTTTTAGAGTTGGAAAAGGGAAAAACAAGAGATAAACTTAGTATCTATCTCAATTGGATGACTCCAGCTGAAAAGTGAAGTAAACTTTTTCCTGCTGCAGTAATTTTTAACATCTAGAAAAGTAAATTACACTTTTCCTACTTGGTTAATTTATCATATTTATAAATTCCAATCAAGCCAGATAAAAAACCAGACCTGTTGCCGTCAAGTCAATTCCAACTCATAGTGACCCTACAGGACACATTAGAGCTGCCCCATTAGGTTTTCAAGGAGCAGCTGGTGGATTCAAACTGCTGACCTTTTGGTTAGCAGCAGAGCTCCTAACCACTGCGCCACCAGGGCTACAGTTAAACCAAATAGTGCAGATTTATCTTTATCTAATTAATTAATTAAAAAATTATATGTTCATTGAAAGAACCAGAAAAGAGAGAGAGAAGCTATTCATACGTAGAATTAAAGAATGTAGTACTTGGAAGAAAGACCTAGAAAAGTATCAGATTACTCATTCGTATATTATCCTAAACAAGTGTTTTTTCTTTTTTTCCTTCCTTATGCATCCTTCTCTCCTGCCTTCTTTTCTTATTATAACAGGAATTTGTGTTTCTTGTTTTAAAAAAAAGTTTTTTTCAAGCAATACGAAGTGAGAGGTGAATGTTATAGTAGGTCCTAACCAACACAAGAGTTTATTCCTTCTCCCTCCACTAGTCAGCAGGTCCTGGCCCACTGCCATGGCTGAACTGAGAGCGGAATGGCTGCACACAGAGAAATATGTCT
>NW_004444041.1:8690500-8699921 GCF_000243295.1 Trichechus manatus latirostris | reverse complement strand
CCCTTCACCAGAGTTGCTAATTATCTATTGTCTATTCAGTGTTTTTCCACCCCCACCCCTCCCTTCCCTCGTAACCATTCAAAGATTCTTTCTTTTTGTGTGTAAACCTTTTCATGAGTTTTTATAATAGTGGTCTCCTACAATATTTGTCCGTTTGTGATTGACTTATTTCATTCAGCATAATGTCCTCCAAGGTTCATCCACGTTGTGAGATGCTTCACAGATTCATCATTGTTCTTTATCAATGCATAGTACTCCATTGTGTGTATGTACCATAGTTTGTTTATCCGTTCGCCTGTTGATGAGCATCTAGATTCTTTCCATCTTTTTGCTATTGAGAACAATGCTGCAGTGAACATTGGTGTGCATATGTCTAGTCATGTGACAGCTTATTTCTCTAGGAAATATTCCTAGGAGTGAGATTGCTGGGTCATATGGTATTTCTATTTCTAGCTTTCTAAGGAAGTACCATATCATTTTCCAAAATGGTTGTACCATTTTGCATTCCCACCAGCAGTGCATAAGAGTTCTAATCTTCCCAGAGACTCTCCAACATTTGTTGTTTTCTGTTTTTTTGATTCGTGTTAGTAATGCTAGGGTAAGATGGTATCTCATCGTGGTTTTGATTTGCATTTCTCTAATGGCTAGTGATCGCAAGCATTTCCTCATGTGTCAGCCGCTTGAGTGTCTTCTTTGGTGAAGTGCCAGTTTATTTCCTTTGCCCATTTTTTAATTGGATTATTTGTCTTTTTGTTGTAGAGGTGTTGAATTTTCCTGTAGATTTTAGAGCTTAGACCTTTGTCAGATTTGTAGTAGCCAAAATTTTTTCCCAGTCTGTAGGTTCTCTTGTAACTCTTTTGGTCAAGTCTTTTGATGAGCATAAGTTTTTAATTTTAGAAGATCCCAGTTATCTAGCTTATGTTCTGGAGTTTGTGTGTTGTTGGTTACAGTTTGTATCCTGTTAATGCTGTGTATTAGGGCCTCTAGCATTGAACCTATTTTTTCTTCTATGATTTTTATAGTTTTTGGCTTTATATTTAGGTCTTTGATCCATTTTGAATTAGTTTTTGTGTATGGTGTGAGGTATGGGTACTGTTTCTTTTTTTGCAGATGGACAACCAGTTTTGCCTGTACCATTTGTTAAAAAGACCGTCTTTTCCTCATTTGATGGACTTTAGACCCTTGTTGAAGAACAGATGACCGTAGGTGGATGAATTTACATCTAGGTTCTCAATTCTGTTCCATTGGTCAATGTATCTGTCGTTCTACCAGTACCAGGCTGTTTTGACTACTGTAGCTGTATATAGTAGGTTCTGAGGTCAGGTAGTGTGAGTCCTCCTACTTTCTTCTTCTTCTTTAATAGTGCTTTACTTATCCAGGACTTCTTCCCTTTCCATATAAAGTTAATGATTAGTTTTTCCATCTCTTTAAAGAGTGTTGTTGGTATTTGGATCAGGGTTACATTGTATTTGTAGATTGCTTTGGGTGAAATTGTCATTTTCACAGTGTTGAGTCTACCTATCCATGAGCATGGTATGTTTTTCCTTATGTAGATCTCTTTTGGTTTCTTGCAGTAGTGTTCTGTAGTTTTCTTTGTGTAGGTCTTTTACATCCCTGGTTAGATTTATTCCTAAGTATTTTATTTTTTTTAGAGGCTATTAGAAATGGTATTGTTTCCCTGATTTTCTTTTCATTGTTCTCTTTATCGGTGTATAGGAATCCAATGGATTTTTGTATGTTTATCTTGTAACCTGCTACTGTGCTGAATCTATTAGTCCGGTAGTTTTCTCATGAAGCCTTTTGAGTTTTCTTTATATAGTATCATATCATCTGCAAATAGGGAAAGTTGTACTTCTTCCTTACCAATTTAGATGCCCTTTATTTCTTTTTCTTGCCTTATTACTCTGGCTAGGACTTCCACCACAATGTTAAATAGGATGCTGAAGGACATCCTTGTCTTGTTCCTGTTCTCAGGGGGAATGTTTTCAGCCTCTCTCCATTAAGAATGATGTTGGCTATTGGTTTTATATAGAGACCCTTTATTATATTGAGGAGTTTTCCTTCTATACCTGTTTTATTGAGAGTTTTTATCAGGAATGGGTGTTAAACTTTGTCGAATGTCTTTTCTGCATAGATTGAGATGATCATGTGATTCTTTTATTTATGTGGTGGAGTACATTGATTTTCTAATGTTGAACCATCCTTGCATACCTGGTATGAATCGTACTTGGTCATGGTGTATTTTTTTTTTTTTTTATATGATACTGAATTCTAGTGGCTAGAATTTTGTTGAGAATTTTTGTTTCTATATTCATGAGAATTGGTCTGTAATTTTCTTTTTTGTGGTGTCTTTGCCTGGTTTTGGTATCAGGGTTATGCTAGTTTCATAGACTGAATTTGGAAGTATCCCTTCCTTTTCTATGCTCAGAAATAGTTTGAGTAGTACTGGTGTAAGCTCTTCTCTGAATGTTTGTTAGAATTCTCCAGTGAAACCATCTGGGCCAGGGCTTATTTTTTTTGTTGGTTTTTTTTAAGTACCTTTTCAATCTCTTCTCTTGTTATTGGTCTGTTCACATTTTCAACATCAATTTGTGATAGTTTGGGAAGGTAGTGTGTTTCTATAAATATATCCATTTCCTCTAGATTTTTAAATTTCTTGGAGTATTGGTTTTCATAATACTCTTATAATCCTTTTTGTTTCAGTGTGTCTGTTGTAATGCCCTCCGTTTCGTTTCTTATTTGGGTTATTTGTATTCTCTCCTGTTTTTTGTTTGTCAGTTTGGATAATGGTTTGTCGATTTGGTTGATCCTTTCAAAGAACAACTTTTGGTTTTGTTGATTCTGTTGTTTTTCTGTTCTCTATTTCATTTATTTCTGCTCTGATCTTTATTTCCTTTCTTCTGGTGGCTGTAGACTTCTTTTGTTGTTCTCTGTTTGTTCGAGTTGTGTAACTAATGTTTTGATTTTATCCCTTCTTTTTTTTGTGTGCATCTATTGCTATAAATTGACCTCTGAACACTGCCTTTGCTGTGTCCCAAAGGTTTTTGTATGTGTTTTCATTCTCATTTGATTCTAGGAGTTTTTTTTTATTCCATCTTTGGTTTCTTCTGTTAGCCAGTGGTTTTTAAGCAGAGTGTTATTTAGTTTCCAGGTAATTGATTTTTTTTTCCTTCCTCTTCTTGTTAATTTCTACTTTGATGGCATTGTGATCAGAGAACATATTTCATATTATCTCACTGTTTTGGATATTGTTGAGGGTTGCTTAGTGGCCTAAGATGGGGTCTAATCCGGACAATATTCCATGTGCGTTGGAAAAGAATGTGTACTTTGCAGCTGTTGAGTGTTCTGTATATGTCTTTGAGTTCAAGTTGTCTGATTGTGGCATTTAGATCTTCTGTATCTCTGTTGAGTTTCTTTCTAGATGTTCTGTCCTTTACCAAGAGTAGAGTGTTGAAGTCTCCTACTATTGTAGTAAGCTATCAATTTCTCTTTTCAGTGCGGTTAAAATTTATATTATGTATTTTGGAGCCCTGTCATTGGGTGTGTAGATACTTATTATGGTTGTGTCTTCATGATGGATCATCCCTTTAATCATCATATAGTGCCCTTCTTTGTCTTTTTTGGTGGATTTTGTTTTAAAATCTGTTTTATCTGCGATTAGTATTGCCGCTCCTGCTCTTTTTTGGTGGCTGTTTGCTTCATGTTTTTTTTCCGTCCTTTGATTTTTAATAAATTAATGTCTTTGTTTCTAAGCTGTGCGTCTCATAGACAGCATATTGATGAATCCTGTTTTTTTATCCATTTTTGTCACTCTGTGTCTCTTTATAGGTGCATTTAGGCCATTTACGTTTAGTGCAATTGTTAATAGGTGTGATTTATTGCTGTCGTTTTGTAGTACTTTTTTTATGGTGCCAACGATTTCTTTGTTCCTCTTACTTCCCTGTGTCGAGTTCTTTTTGGTTGCGGATTTTTTTTTTTTTTCATTTCTTTTATTTGTGGAGATTTTGTTTTTACTGAGACTTTATGTTTTTCTTCTTTATTTTGATAATTAGGTTTGTTAACTTTCTTTGTGGTTACCTTGAAATTTAGCCTTATCTTCCTAGATTTGAACCAGTCCATTATTACTTGGTATCTTCTTGCCTTCCTCTGCATTAGGAAGTTCTGTACCTACACCATTTATTTCCTCTTTTATTGTTCTGACGTTGTTGTCATTTGCAGATTAACCTCTCGTTCTTGGTTGTAAATCTTTAGGTTTTGAATAGTCCTTGAGAGTTCATTTCCTAGGTTGGTATCTGGCTGGTGTGATCTTGTGTTGTAGATTCAGGCTGTCGTCTAATGTTTTTTCTCAAACTGAACGACTCCTTTTAATAATTCTTGCAAGTTTGATATTTTTTTACATATTCCCTTAATTTCTGTTTATCTGGAAATGTCCTAATTTCACTGTCATATTTGAATGAGAGTTTTGCAGAATATATTATTCTTGGTTGGCAATTTTTTTCTTCCAAGGTTTTATATATGTCCTCCCATTGTCTTCTTGCCTACATGGTTTCTGCTGAGTAATCAGAACTTAATCTTATGTTTCCCCTCTGTAGGTGACTTTTCGTTTTTCTCCAGCTGCTCTCAGGATTCTTTCTTTGTCTTTGGTTTTAGCGAGTGTGATTATGATCTGCCTTGGTGATTTTCTTTTGGGGTCTATCCTATATGGGGTTTGTTGAGCTTCTGAGATGGTCAGCTTTTCATCTTTCATGATATAGGGGAAGTTTTCTGTCAGCAATTCTTCAGTGATCCTCTCTGTGTTTTCCATTTTCTCCCCCGTTCTGGAACTCCAGTCAATCGCAGATTTTTGCTTTTGATTTTATCCCACATAATTATCAGGGTTTCTTCATTTTTCTTCATTCTTTTTTCTGATTTTTCCTCAAAGTTGTATCCAAGTGTTTGTCTTCAATTTTGCCAATCCTGTCTTCCATTGTTTCAGCCCTGCTCCTCTGCCCTTCTGTGACACTGTCCATTTCTGAAATCATGTTCTTTATCTTTTGGATTTCTAATTGTTGTTTTTATATGATTTCTATTTGTAAATGTATTTTGGAATTTTGTTCCTGTATTATTTTCCTGAATTCATCCATTTTTTTTTTGTCTATATTTTCCGTGAATTTGTCTTCCTTTTCCATAAATTTGTCTATTTTTTCATTTTGCCTGCTTTTTGCTTCAACTCTTGGATAGCTCTGAATATTAGAGATTTGAATTCCCTATCAGGTAGTTCTAGTGCCTTTTCTTCTACTGGAAAGTCATCTGGTGTTTTATTTTGGACGCCTACTGCAGCCATCCTGTCCTGTTTTTTCTTATATGTTTTGATATTGTCTGCTATCTTTGGGACATTCAGTAGTTATTTTCTTTATTGTTTGTAGATTTGTTTGTTTCGTCCTGCTTTTTTGTTTTATTTGGTTATGTCCGAGCAGACGGGCAGTGCATTCTTTGTTGTTTACTCATCTGTGGACAAGATTTTTTTTACCTCCTTGTCAAATGGGCAGGGCCGATTGCTCAGCTGTGGTACAACAGGGCATGTCCAACAGAAGGGGGTGACTCAGATTTGTTGTTTGTGGCAGGTATTGGGGTCATCAAGAGGAGCCAGGTCAGTGCACGGCAGGTTCCAGTAGGCCGTGGCTGTGCTGCTTGGGAGTGCAACGTTCAGCACACGGAGCTGATAGGCAGGAGGGAGAGGGAAGGGGAGGTAGTGATGTGTGGAGCTAGGTTGGGTATGGGAGAGGAGCCACAAAAAAAAAAGTGCTGAGGGAGCCTGCCATTGGAGTGGAGAGACAGGAAACTAAGAAATGAAGAAAAACAAAAAGGAAAAAAAAGAAAAAGTAAAATAAAAATTTAAAAAAATAGAGAGGAATGCCCTCTGATATTCCACCAGCGTGGCTGCGCAGACTGGTGAAGCGGCTCCCAAGCTACATAGTACATCCCGGCTAGAAGGGGTGGAGATGATACACAGCTATGTATTCAAGAGACAAGAAAAGAATGTAAGTAGAAAGAGACGAGAAACCTAGAAATGAAGAAGAATACCAAGGAAAAAAGAACAAGAAAACATACCCAAAAAAGCCCCCAAGAATCCCACCAGCGTGGCGGTGTTGACCGGGGAAGCAGTTCCCCAGGCAAGTGATGCTTCAGAGCAGAGCCTGTTAAGAAGAAGTGAAAATGGTACATGGAGTCAGGTGTTCGAGAGAAGGGGACGGGGAGGAGGTTAGAGGGAGGGAAGAAACCACAAAAGGCCCCAAAAAAGCATCACTAGCAACAAAGAAATGGCACTGAAGAAGCCAGCTGGTGTGGGCGTGGTGAATCTATGCAGCACGGAATTGGCACCTCCCAAGCTGCGATCATGGCCCACTGGGAAGCGGCAGATTAGCCCGCCAGGAAGCGGCAAAGGCTGAGCAGGGGAAGGTGGGTGGAGGACTGGAAAGCGTGTATCGCTGGTTGCCGGGTGCCCTGTCTCCTGCTAAGAACTCTGTGAATCTGCTTTCCTGTATTCCCTGTCCACCAGTCTCTGACAGGAGTCCAAGATGGTGGATCCGTGTTGCGTTATTTGATAAGGGACCTCCACTCGTAACTCTCCTTGCTCTCTGTTCTCTGTCAGTTTCTTATTCCATTCGGTGTTTGGTTGAGTTTTTTATCTCTTCATTTGACAGGTTCCAGGAGTGACGTTTGTCTCTGTTTTACTAATTTTTTTTGGTCTTTGCTGTAAAGGAACGGCTTGGTGCTTCTGTCTGTAGTACCATGTTCTCCTTCCATCTTGTTCTGATGCTTCCTGTGTCATTCAGTATTTTCCTGGTAGAATCTTTTAGTATTGCAACTCAAGGCTTGAATTTTTTCTTCAGTTCCTTCTTCCCTTTTGGTTTTCTAACTCCAGGTCTTTGCACATTTCATTATAATACTTTACTTTGTCTTCTCAAGCTGTCCTTTGAAATCTTCTGTTCAGCTTTTACTTTATCGTTTCTTCATTTTGCTTTACCTATTCTATGTTCAAGAGCAAGTTTCAGAGTCTCTTCTGACATCCATTTAGGTTTTTTCTTTCTTTCCCATCTTTTTAATGACCTTTTGCTTTCTTCATGTATGATGTCCTTTGTGTCATTCCACAACTCATCTGGTCTTTGGTCATTAGTGTTCCATGCATCAAGTCTGTTCTTGAGATGGTCTTTAAATTCAGGTGGGTATACTCAACGTTGTATTTTGGCTGTCATAGACTTGTTGTAATTCGGCTTCAACTTGAGCTTGCATATGAGCAATTGATGGTCTTTTCCACAGTCAGCCCCTGGCCTTGTTCTGACTGATGATATTGAGCTTTTCTGTCATCTCCACAGATGTAGTCGATTTGATTCCTGTGTTTTCCATCTGGTGAGGTCCACATGTATAGTTACCCTATATGTTGTTTAAAAAAGGTATTTGCAATGAAGAAGTCATTGGTCTTGTAAAATTCTGTCATGGGGTCTTCAGCATCGTTTCTATCACCAAGGCCATATTTTCCAACTACCAGTCTTTCTTCTTTGCTTCCAACTTTCGCATTCCAGTCACCGATAATTATCAGTGCATCCTGATTGCATGCTCGATTAATTTTAGACTGCGGAAGTGGGTAAAAAATCTTCAGTATCCTCATCTTTGGCATTAG
Source organism: Trichechus manatus latirostris (assembly GCF_000243295.1). Lineage (NCBI taxonomy): Eukaryota > Metazoa > Chordata > Mammalia > Sirenia > Trichechidae > Trichechus > Trichechus manatus. The sequence continues at coordinate 8,692,261 of NW_004444041.1, read as the reverse complement.
TGGTTGATGTGTGAATTTGAATAATTGTTGTATTAACTGGTCTTCCTTGGATACGTATGGATGTTATCCTATAACTGACAACATTGTACTTCAGGACTGGTCTTGAAATGTTCTTTTTGACAGTGAATGCAATGCTATTCCCCTTCAAGTTGTCATTCCCAGGATAGTAGACCATATGATTGTCTGATTCAAAATGGCCGGTACCAGTCCATTTCAGCTCACTAATGCGTAGGATATTGATCTTTATGCCGTCCATTTCATTTCTGACAACTTCCAGTTTTCATAGATTGATACTTTATACATTCCATGTTCCAGTTATAATGGATGTTTGCAGCTGTTACTTTTGACTAATGCCACTCAGCAAATGAAGGTCCCAAAAGCTTGAGTCTACCCATGTCATTACGGTCGACTCTGCTTTGGAAGGCAGCTTCTTCCCCAGTCGTATTTTGAGTACCTTCCAACCTGAGGGGCTCATCTTCTGGCACTATACCAGTGTTTTTTCAGAAGTAGACTGCCAGATCCTTCTTCCTAGTCTGTCTTAGTCGGGAAGCTCCACTGAAACCTGTCCGCCATGGGTGACCCTCCTGGTATTTGAAATACTAGTGGCATAGCTTTCACTATCACAGCAGCATATAAGCTACCACAGTACTACAAACTGACAGAAATGTGGGACCTAGGTATATACCCAAAGTAATTGAGAGCATGTGTCCACACAAAAATTTGTGAACAAGTATTCATAGTAGCATTGTTGATAATAGTCGTAAAGAGGAAACAATCCAAATATCCATCAACTGATGAATGGATAAATAAAATGTTTCTATCCATACAATGGAATATTACTTAGTCATAAAAAAGAAGTATTAATACATGTTACAACATGGATGAGCTTTGAAATATTATACTGTGTGAAAGAAACCAGACACAAAAGGCCACATATTGTATGGTTTCATTTATATGAAATGCCCAAAATTGAAAAATCTATAGGGATAGAATGTAGATTGGTTGTTGCCAAGATGGGGCAGGGGTTTTGGGTTATTGCTAATGGGTATGAGATGTTGGGGCAGGGGGGTGATGAAATGTTCTGGAATTAATGGTGATCAATGGACAACTTTGTGAGTGTACTAAGAACTACTGAATTGTATACTTTACAAGGGTGAACATCACAGTGTATGAATCATATCTCAATAAATCTGTTGTTTTAAAAATCAGGTTAGGAAGTGGTGCTGGAGGAAATTGATTGCTACAGGACACAAGAGAATTTTTTGGGGCGATGAAAAGGTTCTGTCTTGATCAGGGTGATTACACGGGTATATGTATATACATTTGTCAAAATTCATAGAACTCTACATTGTGAATGGGTGCATTTATTGTACTTTAATTATTCTTCAATAAGGTTGATCGTAAAGAAAGATAATTTTTTTAATTCTTAAAGCCATGCTTTTAAAAAAATTATTCCATAAGTAATCCTTTAGACCAACATGTGTTGTATATTAGAATGACTAAGAAATCAAAGCAATCATCTTCTCCAATTATTGTAGAACGCCTTTCTACTATTCTTTATGAATTGTCTCAACTATTCAGGTTTTGGCGAAGGTTTTTTTAAATTAAAAAAGTGTTCTTCCTTATGTTGAATTGAAATCTATGTCACTCTAACTTTTATGCATTTCTCCTATTCTATACTTGGAGCTACATGCACCTGTAATATTCAGGCACTGTGGGAGCACTTTCCAGTATTTTTAGAGGCTTAGATATATTAAGTAC
>NW_004444041.1:8687267-8688730 GCF_000243295.1 Trichechus manatus latirostris | reverse complement strand
TGGAAGTTGTAATTTGGAGGGAAGGGTCAAGAAAGGAAAATTTTTTGTTGTTGCTCCTGTAAGTAGAAATTTCCTTGATTAAATTAATGCTTTAATGTTGCAACTCAGCAATTTTTGTCTCTTAGGAACTGGCAACATTAAAGTCTCAGTTAAACTCACAATCTGTGGAGATCACAAAACTGCGGACAGAAAAGCAGGAGCTGTTACAGAAAACAGAAGCATTTGTAAGTTATTTCTTTTTTTTGTTTTTTCCTTCTGAAAGGTAGCAAACACAGGGTTGGTATAATATTACTTTTCAGCTACTATGAAAAAGAAGAAAATTTGTTACATAGCATCTTCTGATAATATTCACTAGCGAGAATTCTGGTCACACAGGCTTCTTGGCTGTGGCAGCAGTTATATTATAGTCAGACTCACCAGGTCAGTTTACTTGGTTAGTTTAATGTTTCATTTTGAAGCAAAATAATCCTGGTGGAATTCTTGGGAGATCTTTATATTCAAAATCAGATGCCAGAAAGGAGTGGTGCTGAGATTCTTTCATGATTGGCCTGATTCACCAAAAATATTTCAAGGTCACATTTTCATTTCCATACCCCTGAGATAGAACTTAAAGTCTCAAATGAATACTTGATAAAGCACTAGAATAAATGCAGTGCGGATTTTTAGGGAAATTGTGCGTTCTGCCATCATATACTCCTGCACATCTTTTGTGTAGAAATTTGATGACATTTAAAGCAAGAAAAAGAGATTAGTCTCCTTAATTTCTATAATACTGATTTTCCCAAATATTGGTCTGACTTCTATGGAATTCCCCTCATTGAATGTCACTGAATATCTGTAGTTAATTTTTATGCAGCTCCTAAGGAAAGTCTTATTTTTTCTTTGATATATTCATTTATTCATTCAACAAATTTATAATGGGTACCTTATCTGTGCAGGGTACTATTCTAAGTGCTAAGACTGTCTAATAATAAACTAGATAAACAAGGATTAAGGCAGTAAACTGGTAAACAAATAATAATTTTAGATAAAGACCATCTTGAAAACAATAAAGCAGAGTAATGTGACAGAATGACTGGTGGAGGTAAGAAAGACTCTTTTAGGGTAATTGGGAGATGCATCTATTGAGGCACTTGATATTTGAGAATAATAATACAAAAAGAAAGCTAAGTTTCCATTTGTCCAAATTTTCTGAGTTCTGATGATTATCACACCAGAGTAGTGTGGGAGCAGTCTTCAAAATGGGGTATAAGATAGCTCTTTGCGATGGGAAACAAAATATTATAGCTTCCGATTAAATTTATTTTTCTCAACCTTTAACAATTTCTTTTTGTATGTTTTATAACATACATAACATATTATTGTAGTAGTTCCATGTATATGACTTACAAATAAATAAAAACTATATTGGAAGTACACAGTCACTTTTATTTTAATTGGTAAAGATGTGCCATCAAAAAAAT
>NW_004444041.1:8684199-8685259 GCF_000243295.1 Trichechus manatus latirostris | reverse complement strand
GGCTGACCTTGAAGCAGGTTAGCCCAGCCTTCTTCATACTCTGATGGGATTTGATGCCGTTTCATCCCAACTAAGCCGCCGCCTCCACTATGCAGACAGCTCATCTTTCAGGGGAGAGCACTTTGTTACATGTAAACACATATGTTCTGTTACTGGGAATAAAATTTCAAAATAGGAAGAAAATTAAATCACCACTTTGGGAGTTCATATTGATAGCTTGGAATTTTAAAATTTTTAAAGAAAATTTTTTTGGCTTTATTTTTTTAATTTCTACTTTCAGGCCAAATCAGTTCCTGTATCAGGAGAGAATGAAACTGTAACAGCTGCAAAAACTACTGATGTTGAAGGGAGACTGTCAGCGTTATTACAGGAGACTAAAGACTTAAAGGTTAGTTTTTGGTGAAACTTTTATTTATTACATATTTTATCAAATGAACTTCAGGAAATTTGATTTTACTTTATTTAATCTTTCAAATCCTTAGATTAATGAAGAAAGCTAATGGGGTATAATTTTACCTCACACCATTTGCATTCCTCTTTTGATGACTAGATGGCACAAATAAAGTTTTTGTAGTGCTATTTTAAACAATGGTGTCAAGTATGTAAAATAAGAATGTGTATTAATGTAATTTGAAAGTAAAATCATTGAAAATATTTTAAGTTTTCTTAACACCAATATCTAATCACAATAAGAAAACAAGGGCTACAGACTTGGCTAACACATGAACCACGGGTGGGCTTTCCATGAGACTAAAGTAACACAGGCATCTTAAATCCTGCTAGCCTGTTGTGTAACAGACACGTAAGAATAAATAAAGGAATGAGGTAACATTAATAAAAATAAAAGACATGAAGGAAAAATGGAAAAAGGAGGATAATGTGTAATTGTGTTTTTTGGCTCGTGATCAAATTGTTTTAAAGTCATAGATTTTATTTGAAGTCATTGTTCTTTCTAATTTAATTATATGTATGAAGTTGAGATAAAAAAATTTCTTAAACTTTGTTTAGAGATCTAATTCTGAGGCTGACCAGTCTTCTGCTGTTAGATGTTTTATGTCTG
>NW_004444041.1:8670402-8672087 GCF_000243295.1 Trichechus manatus latirostris | reverse complement strand
CCGCATACCACCATTTTTATAGTCTACAACTCTGGAACTAGGATTTTCTATAACTTTTCAAAATGAAAATTAAGCCACAGGGAAAACATTCAGACACATTATTATCTCCCTTAAAATGTGGTTTGCCCCCAAATTAACTCAGTTTGTCTAGATGTGAGTTTTGTGCATATCCACTCTAATCAATTGTGACTAATTTTCGTTTGAAAAAGCTTTAGACATTGGCCTTGCTACAATTATGTATTACTTTTGATTTAGCTGATTACAAAAATCATGAGATGACTTTTAATTACATTTTTCCACCTATGAAAATGTAAGCATGTGAGTTTCTGATAACTTGGTTTCTTGGTCTTTTCCCAGCTCTGGCTTTTAATTCTAGATTTATTTAAATAAATTTATTATTCTCTACATCTATTTTATCTTGCCTAAAATAGTGGTAAAGCTTGCCATATTGTGGTTCTTTTCACTTAACAATGTCACTGTCACATTTCATACTACTAATACCCCTGTGAGGCAGCTTTTTGTCCTGTATCAGAGAGATGAGATTTAAGCTGGTTGCTGTGGTGGGCATAATGTAGATTTCCTGATTCTTTTTCACCCTAGTGTTCTTGACCAAAATAAAATCTGTAAAAAAAAAAAAGTACGCAACTGTTTCTGCAGCTAACAGGTTATTGTTTAGAATGAGCTAAACAAAAGCTTAAGTATTACTTGTATTAGGTTTCTTTGCTATGTAACAAATTGCCACAAACTTAGTGGCTTAAAACAGCACAGATTTATTAACTCACAGTTTCAGTGAGTCAAGAGTTAGGGCACTAGTTAACTGGATCCTCTGCTCTTGGTCTCATCAGGCTTCAATCAGAATATCGGCTGGCTGTGTTCTCATCTGCAGGCTCGACTGGAAAAGAACTCGCTTCCACAGCCCATTCAGGTTGTTGGCAGAATTAATTTCCTTGTAGCTATATAATGGGGGCTTCTAATGGCCACCTGCAGGTCCTTGCTTCATGGGGTTCCTCAACATGCTCACTTCACCAAAGCAGCAAGGAGAATCTCTAGCCCCAGTGAGCTAGCAAGACTGAGTCTTATATAATGAATGTACTGTGATTATGGAGTAACATCCCATCACCTTTGCCATTTTCTATTGGTTAGAAGTAAAGTCAGGCCCTGCCCACACTCACAGGGAGGGAATTATACAAAGGCGCAAATACCAGGAGGCAGAGATTATGGGATGCCACATACATTCATTTCCTTGAATCCCAATTCTTAATCTGTCGGGTGTTTTTAAAATAAAGGAGGGAAGGGAATTGGAAGGCAATAGTAAGTTTAACAGTAAATTTTTGTGTTAAACCCTACCTTATTTTGTTCTTACCTGGAATCCTTGCAAATGAACAACTAAATAAGTCAGAGTAACTATCATATTTGTCAATATAAATACAACAATATGAAGCTATCAACTACAATCTATACAGTAATGTCTTCAGGTTTACATCTTTGGGCCAGTTCTCTTCTCTGAGCTTTGTATCCACTTCAGTATCTCCAGCTGGGGAGCTCAAAAGCACCTCAAACATAACATGTAAAAACCAAATGCATGTTCCTCCCGTCTCCAAACCTGGTTCTCTTTTATGTTTGTCTCAGGTGAGTTGGCACCATCCTCTATCCCAGTGCACAAACAAGAAATGTCAGACTCATCT
>NW_004444041.1:8667400-8668654 GCF_000243295.1 Trichechus manatus latirostris | reverse complement strand
CCTTGAGTTATAGTAACTACTCAGTATTCAATGGAAAAAGATTTATTGAGTTTACCAGATTATAATATTTAAGGTAACTCAGGTTACAAATAACAAAATTCAGAATGAGTGAGACTAGGGGAATTGGAGGCAACAAGCATAGAAAACTCTTTTGAGATATTTAGCTATCATTGGGAGTAGAGAAATGGGCCATAGCTAAAGGAGGATGTGGGGTCAAGTCAGATGTATTTGCTAAAATAAGTAGTACTGAAGGATGTGTGCTGATGGAAATTATCAACCAGAGGAGAAGAGAGGTGTACCTTTCGTTGCTAGAGTGAGGTCCTTGAATTGATGAGTGGGGACAGACTCTAAAACACAAGTGGAAGGGTTGGCCTTAGATTGGAGTATGGATAATATCTCCATAGTAACAAGAGGGAAAGTGGAGGATATGGGTAAAAAAGGAAATCATTTGGTATGTGGTAGTGGGACTGTGCAGAATTTTTCTTACTCTGTTTTCTCAGCAAGTTAGCAGTTGAGAATGAGAACTGGAGAAGATAGTTGAGGAAAGAGGGGAAATTGTGAAAATAGATGTCTTAGAGTATAGTGTGGGAAGCTAAATGGACCAGGAAAATGGAGTCCTAAGCACCAAATCCAGACACAAAAATGTCCAAAGGAATGAAACTGTTTATCTTCTTCTGTGTCTCTTTTTAAGAGCCTAGAAGCCTTTCCTTAAAGCCCCCAGCAGATTCCTATGAGTAAGGGTTAACATCAAGCCTGGACCCTGAACAGGTTAGGCCTACCTGGGAAAGTGATCTTGGCTTTACCTTCTCACTGCACTGTTTCCTTGGCAACTACCAAGTTAAGAAAGGTAAGGAATATTTTTGTACTGAGAGCTATCTGCCTTGTTTGCTGTCAGATCCCTGAACTGTGGAACTGCATAGACTGGGAGGGCTATGAGTTGGCACCAAAGTAGATTACTGGTTGAGAAACCAACAAGACTAACTTATGCTCCTCCATCTCTTTCTTAGCAGCTATACACCCCTTGGGTAGATGAAGGGGGCCAAAAAGCTGTATACATAGGTAGCCCTGAGCTTCCCAATGGCATGGAGATATTGTGCATGCAATATTCCTGTCTTGTATCTCTCTGTAAAGTTAAAAAATGAAATATTAGATAAGCTAGATAAATGGGATCTTCTAAAAATTAAACAGTTATGCTCATCAAAAGACTTCACCAAGAGTTAAAAAGAGAACCCACAGACTGGGAAAAAAAATTTG
>NW_004444041.1:8646788-8666670 GCF_000243295.1 Trichechus manatus latirostris | reverse complement strand
AGGGAGGGGAGGGGTGGGGAGGAAAAAACACTAGATAAGTGGTAAATCTGGTGAAGGGTAAGACAGTACACAATACCGGGGAAGTCAGCACAACTTGACCAAGGCAAAGTCATAGAAGCTTCACAGACACATCCAAACTCCCTGAGGGACTGAGTTACTGGGCTGAGGGCTGGTGATCATTGCCTCAGGGAACATCTAGCTCAATTGGCATAACATAGTCTATAAAGAAAATGTTCTACATCCGACTGTGGTAAGTAGCATCTGGGGTCTTAAAGGCCTGTGAGTGGCCATCTAAGATACATCTACTGGGCCTATCCTGGCTGGAGTAAAGGAGAAAGTAGAAAACCAAAGACACAAGGGAAAGATTAGTCCAAAGGACTGATGGACTACAACTACCACAACCTCCGCCAGATTGAGCCTTGAACAACTAGATGGTGCCTGGCTACCACCACTGACTGCTCTGATAGAGATTACAAAAAAAACCAAACCCATTGCCATTGAGTCGATTCTGAGACAGAGTAGAACTGCCCCATAGGGATTCCAGGAGCAGCGGTGGATTTGAACTGTCAACCTTTTGGTTAGCAGCCTGAGCTCATAGGAAATGTTTAATAAATATTATCTAGTAGTATTTTCTCACAGAATTTTGAGGACTGACTGTATGAAAAGGTATAAAAGTGCTTTATCTAAAGTACTGGTCACATGTGAAGACTTAGGGATCTGCATTTTGGACTTCTATAACTACATAATTAGGCTCAATTAGCCTTAGCATAGCCAGACAGTGGTAGACACTTACTGTTGAAAGTCTGTCCAGTTCATGGTGACCTTCTCAACTGCCTCCTTTAGGTAGGGATGGCCCCGACTGCTGTGTTTTTACCTTGTGACTTACAGAAGCAAAAGCTGGCACTTTTCCCTGCTTCCAAGATTATTAGACACTTTACATATCACAGGACAAACAAAGCTTTGTATCCTGAGATAAAACAAAAAGGCTGGGGTCACCCTAACTGATTCTGACCTCCAAAATAATATAACCTTGAATATTTCCTGTAAACCTGACTCCCTAACCAAAATAATTTTATCCATGATTTTTGCTATGTTGATGTCTGAAGACATGTCAGGACCTTTGTAAATATGATAACTATGTGGGAAAATTGTTGTTTTCCCACCATAAGCTGACTAGCGTAGTACAACCTTGGAAGATTTGAATCTCTTTTCTTTTAAATATTGTAGTGTTTGTTAGTCACTGTCGAGTAGGGTCCAACTTACGGCGACATTATGTATAACATAGTGAAATGTTGCCCAGTCCGGCACCATTTTCAGGGTTGTTGGTATGTTTGAATCCATTGTTTGGCTATTGTGTCAATCCATCTTATTGAGGGTTTCCCTCATTTTCACTGACCCTCTATTTTGCCAAACATGATTGTCTTTTTCTAGCAATTGGTTTTTCCTGATGATATTTCCAAAGTGAGCAAACTGAAGTCTCAGCATCTTTACTTCCAAAGAGCATTCTAGTTATATTTCTTCTAAGACAGATTTGTTCATTCTTCTGGCAGTTCATGGCATATTCAATATTCTTTGCCAACACCACAGTTCAAATGCATTACTTCAAATACGTGTGTGTGTTTATATTTGACAAGCCTGTTCTTCTGAAATCTGACTCTCTTGCACTCTATTTTAGGTATCTAGTGCTGCTATAACAGAAATACTACAAGTGAGTGGCTTTAGCAAACAAATTAATTTTCTTACAGTTTGGGCGGCTAGAAGTCTAAATTCAGAGTGTGGGCTTTAGGGGAAGGCTTGCTCTCTCTGTCGCCTCTGGAAGAAGGTCCTTGTCTCTTATGAGCTTCTGCTCCTGGGCGATCTTCCTGTGGCTTTACATGTGTCTTTCCCCATCTCTGCTTACTAGCTTGCATTCAATTTGAGTCAAAAGAGATTTGACTCAAGATACACCCTACACTAATCCTGCGTCATTAACATAACAAAGACAACCCATTCCCAAATGGAATTATAACCACAGGCATAGAGGTTAGCATTTACAACACATATTTTTGGGGAACACAATTCAATCCATTCAATTTATCTTTTCTTTTCTAAATGTTTCTATCTTGACTATGGTTGATTGGACTAGGGGTTGTATCCTTACCCCAAAATGGGCCAAGTTCTCTGCTCCAGAAGTTTGTATTTGTGACTAAGAGATTTTTGTTCACTCTGGTCTGGCTTCTTAAACGAGGAAGATGTGACCTGAAGAGCTATGGGGTAGCCATCTTCAGTAGATATGTGAACAGAGAGATGGAGAAGTTTATCTGCAGAGTAGAATGAAGCAGAAACAAGGTAAGACTGGGGGAGAGATAAGAGTTGGAAGACAATCCTACCACTCAATACCCCCAACAGCCTCCATCCTACCAAACTGTTTTACTGGCTTCATATCACTAACGGCTCTTTAAAAATGTTTGTTTGTTTGTATCTCTATACCCACAAAAATGAATATAAGCACTATGAGGGCAAGAAAATTGTCTTGCTCACCATTGAATTCCCAGGGCCTAGATCAATGCCTTCCATGCGGGGGACCTAGGTTTGATTCCCAGCTAATGCACCTCATGTGCAGCCATTACGCATCTGTTAGTGGAGGCTTGTGTGTTTCTGTGATGTTAAGCAGGTTTCAGCAGAGTTTCCAGACTAAGATACACTAGGAAGAAAGAATCACAATGGTTTGACCCACAACTGATCATGGGGATAATGAAGGACTGGGCAGCATTTTCTTCCATTGTGCATGGCATGGGGTCACCATGAGTTGGGGGCCAACGTGATGGCAGCTAACAACAACAACAAGATCAATGCTTGATATTTTGTGAACATTCCATAAATACTGGCTGTATGAATAAATTCTATTTGCTTATTCATAACCAAGTTAGAAATCTTAGAGCTTCTATCCCATTGTTTCAAAGATCTTGTTATTTTGTGCTATTAGAAATTTAACAAAATTAGGGACATTGACCAAATAATAGATTGTGTGATTGATTTTGAGGTCTGAAATTTAAAAAATTATAAGAATCCGTTTCATTGTAGCATCCCTTCAAGACAGCTGCTGTTGTTGTTAGGTGCCATCGAGTAGGTTCCGACTTGTAGCAACCCTATGTACCACAAAACAAAACAATGCCCTATCCTTTGCCATCCTCATGATAGTAGCTATGTTTGAGCTCATTGTTGCTGCCACTGTGTATGTCCATCTCATTGAGGGTCTTCCTCTTTTTTGCTGACCCTCTACTTTAGCAAGCATGATGTCCTTATCCAGGGACTGGTCCCTCCTGATAACATGCCCAAAGTATGTGAAATGAAGTCTCACTATCCTCGCTTCTAAGGAACACTTTGGCTGTATTTCTTCCAAAACAGATTTGTTTGTTCTTCTGGCAGTCCATGATGTATTCAATGTTCTTTGCCAACACCATAATTCAAATGCATCAACTCTTCTTAGATCTTCCTTACTCATTGTCCAGGTTTTGCATGCGTATGAGGAGATTGAAACTACCATGGCTTAAGTCAGGCGCACCTTAGTCCTCAAAGTGACATCTTTGCTTTTTAACACTTTAAAGAGGTCTTTTGCAGCAGATTTGCCCGATGCAATGCGTTGTTTGATTGCTTGACTGCTGCTTGCATGGTTGTTGATTGTGGATCCAAGTAAAATGAAATCCCTGACAACTTCAGTCTTTTCACCGTTTATCATGATGTTGCTTACTGGTCCAGTTGTGAGGATTTTTGTTTTCTTTCTGTTGAGGTGTAATCGATGCAGAAGGCTGTATAGTCTTTAATCTTCAACAGTAAGTGCTTCAAGTCCTCTTCATTTTCACCAAGCAAGGTGGTGTCATCTGCATATCACAGGTTGTGAATAAGTTTTCCTCCAATCCTGATGCCGCGTTCTTTTTCATATAGTCCAGCTTCTTGGATGATTTGCTCAGCATACAGACTGAATAAATTTGGTGAAAGGATACAACACTGACGCACACCTTTCCTGACTTTAAACCATGCAGTATCCTTTGTTCTGTTGGAATGACTGCCTCTGGGTCTACGTACGTGTTCCTCATGAGCACAATTAACTGTTCTGGAATTGCCATTCTTCGCAATGTTAACCATAATTTGCTATGATCCACACAGTGGAATGCCTTGGCATAGTCAATAAAACACAGGTAAACATCTTTCTGGTATTCTCTGCTTCCAGCAAAGATCCGTCTGACATCAGCAATGATATTCCTCGTTCCGTGTCCTCTTCTGAATCCAGCTTGAATTTCTGGCAGTTCCCTGTTGATGTACTGCTACAACTGTTTTTGAATGATTTTCAGCAAAATTTTACTTGCATGTGATATTAATGATAAGATGGCTAGTAATGTGCAAAGCCTCAGGGACCATCATGCCGAGTGATCTGTGATGATTTCTCCAAGCAGCTCCCTCAGTTTATAATGATGAGCCTTTAAGAAAAGTAGAAAGGGCAGCCATGCTCTGTTCCTGTCCTCACTGTGAATTTCAAGGAGTTGTAATTGCTTGGTTTTATGTGTGACTTAAGTGGAACGTTAATTATTCGGGGAGTATTTCCTTCAAATTGCCTTTTCCTTCCAAAATGTTCAAAGGAATGCCCTTTATAGCAGCTCATTAACATGGGCATTTTATTGCAATTTATAGTAATGAACTAAAATTTTTCTTATATTATCTGCCAAGTGCTCGTTGGTGATAAATCTGTTCTGATCATAATTTGTATTTTTCTCTGGTTAGGTATTTATGAGTCAGAATTGACTCGATGGCAGTGGGTTTTTTTTTTTTTTAATGTGGAGATAAGGAGCCCTGTTGGCACAATGGTTAAGTGCTTGGCTGTTAACCAAAAGGTTCTCGTTTCAAACTCACCAGCCACTCCGCTGCAGAAAAGACCTGGAGAGCTGACCACTTAAAGATTACAGCCTAGGAAACCCTATGGGGCAGTTCTACTCCATCATATAGGGTTGCTATGAGTCATAATCAACTCAATGGCATACAACAACAGTATGAAGACAGATAATTTCCCATCTTAGTTAAGGAATAATATGGATCTGTATGGCTCATTTTGTTTACTGTCCACTATCTTTGAAGGAGCCCTGGTGGTATAATGGTTAAGTGCTCGGCTGCTAACCAGAGAAAAGACCTGGAGATTTGCTCCCATAAAGTTTACAGCCTAAAAAATCCCTGTTGGGCAGTTCTACTGTCCTATAGTGTCGCTATGAGTTGGAATCAACTCGAAGGCACACAACAACATCTTTGTTTACCTTCATCTGAGTCAGAAATATCTCTATTTGGTAGTAATGCCACTTAATAAACTTAATTAAGCACTCTTGAATTTTTTAATAAGTATTTGATATGTTTATCTTGTTCCCAAGGTTTTCTTATTCTTGAGTTTTAAAATTTCCCCCAAGTTCTTCTTCTGTGTTAAAGACACAGATAAACCAGGTGGGAGGGTACCATGGTTTTTTAAAGAAGGCATTTTCAAATGTGGCAGGGTCTTTGACAATGTTTTACAAGCCTTTCTGTTCTATATTTAGCTATCCAGAGGATTTATTTAGAATGATGAACCCTTAAGGCACAGAGAGTGGGGACAATCACAGCTTATTCTTGTCTTCAGCACAAAGCCAAGCATCTTTGGTTGCAGTGCTCCATTGTATTTATATTTATTTGTGCAAAGCAATATTTGCCTTAGGTTTTATAAAAATTCTGTAGAGTTATGTTCTCCAGACTTTTTCTTCATCCTTCCTTGACTTGCATTTGTTTTACATTGTTGTGATAATGTCCATACTTGTGTTTTAATTTCATGTATTTTTCTTTTTAAGAAAAGATGTTACTTTTATTCAACTCAATTTGAAAACATTCTAAGAGGGGACCTTGGACGAAAGTGGACAAATTGTCAGTTATTGTTATGCATATTTTATTACTATTACATAACAATTGAGTTGTCATGCCACCAATCTGATTCTTTATCATTTTTTGCATTTTAAAAATGCAAAGGAAGTCTTGGGCTTTGGTCCGTATTTTCTATTCTTCCTATTTCATTGATATAATTGAATTTGCCCAAACTGATTAAATTATGATATAATCACGTTGTGCATAAATTATATGTCTATATGAATAAAAATTGACAGAATACCAATTGAGATATTTTGACAAATGGATGCAACACTGGAAGCGCTCACTTATCTATGCCAAGAAATTTGGAAGACAGCTACTTGGCCAACTGACTGGAAGAGATTCCAAAGAAAGGCGATCCAATGGAATGCAGAAATTATCAAATAATATTATTAATATTATATGCAAGTAATGTTTTGCTAAAGATCATTCAAAAACGGTTGCAGCAGTACATCAACAGGGAACAGCCAGAAATTCAAACAGGAACCAAACGAGGACGTAGGACATTGCTGACGTCAGATGGATCTCGGCTGAAAGCAGAGAATACCACTGTCACAGGAAAAGACAACTTTCAGTGCAGCCAGTGAGACAGAGGTGTAATATGCTGACCATGTTATCTAATTTTAATCTGGATTTCTAGACTAACAGCTAGGTTTTTTTGAAAAAACATGTTTTTTCTCGGTAGTCAAAACCAGGATGTGAAACCATATGCCCTGGTGGGTCTTAGCCAAGTGACCATCTGCACCCCTCAAAATACATGTATTCAGAAAGAGTGCTGTCTGGGTGCTGTTGCCAACAAGATATTTTTGAAAGCTAGACAAAGAAAATACATGTAAGCATCTTATGACCTGTGCAACTAACTGTAATCACTAACTATACTATTAATAATCAGTAACCAGAGCGTGATTATTACAATATTCATTGATTTTCCTGTAAATTCCCTATGTTTTGGTTACTCTTTTACCCCATAAGAATACTTGTATAACGGAGCTCTGCCACGAATATCTGGTTCCATTTTCAATGGGCTATATAATTCCCCCATTGCAAATGTTTTAAATCTTTAATAAACCTCTCTGTTTTAACTTAAAACAGCATTCAGGTTTTTCTCTACAACACCAGAAGGATGTTTACCTGTGTTTTATTGACTATGCAACATGCAAAGGCATTTTACTGTATCATATCAAATTATGGACAACACTGCAAAGAATGCCAGAATACTTACTTGTGCTCACGCCAAACCTATACATAGACCAAGAGGAAGTCGTTGGTACACAACAAGGGGATACTGCATGATTTAAAATCAGAAAAAGTGTGCATCAGAATTGTGTCCTTTTGCCATACTTATTCAATCTGTATGCTGAGCAAATAATCCGAAAAGCTGGACTACATGAAGAAGAATGGGGCATCAGGATTGGAGGAAGACTCATTAACAACCTGTGATATGCAGATGACACAACCTTGTTGCCTGAAAGTGAAGAGGACTTGAAGCACTTACTGATGAAGATCAAATACTACAGCCTTCAATATGGATTATACCTTGACATAAAGAAAACAAAAATCCTCACAAATGGACCAGTAAGCAACATCATGATAAATGGAGAAATGTTTGAACTTGTCAAGGATTTCATTTTACTTGGATCCACAATCAACACCCATGGAAGCAGCTGTCAGGCAATCAAACTATGTATTGCATTGGGACCGTCTGCTGCAAAAGAAAAGTGTTAAAAAGCAAAGATGTCACTTTGAGGACCAAGGTGCGCCTGAATCAAGCCGTGGTATTCTCAGACGTCTCATATGCATGTGAAACTTAGGTTTTGAATAAGGAAGACTGAAGAACAATGATGTGTTTTAATTATGGTATTGGCAAAGAATATTGAATAAACCATGGACTGCCAGAAGAACGAACAAATCTGTCCTGGAAGCAATACAGCCAGAATGCTCCTTAGAAGCGAGGATGGCGAGACTTCATCCCACGTACTTTGGACATGTTATCAGGAGGGACCAGTCCTTAGAGAAGGATATCATTCTTGGTAAAGTAGTGGGTCAGTGAAAAAGAGGAAGACCCTCAGTGAGATGGACTGACACCGTGGCTGCAGCAACAGGCTCAAACAGAGCAATGATTGTGAGGATGGCACTGGACCGGGCAGTGTTCCGTTCTACTCCACATAGGTGCACTATGAGTCAGATCTGACTCAATGGCACCTAACACACAACAGTGAATAAAAAGTCTTACTTGTTGTCAAAAGGCTTTTAGAATAGAAAATGACCTTGGAAGAGTGTTGTGTTACAGATATCTGCAAACTGAATTCTATTTCTGTTATTAAGGAATTACAAACGGGGAAGATTTATCTAGTCAGCATTCATTACTGCACCAAAGTCTGACCAATTATCTACTGACTGCCTAAATGATGGTACTTTTTTTAAAGGCTTGAAATATAATTGTTTCCTGTTGAGCACAAGCATGAAAGCTGAGCCTACTGTTGATGGCTTGATCATTCAATTGCCTTTAATGGAGATAAAATAACAATTAGGATCTGTTCCAAGCCCTTGGGTATTAGATGAAATTTTTTGCAATTACTACAACAGCAGCTCTTGGTTTTGAAGTCCCTGCAGTCATAAGTTTGAGTTTAAGCAACCAATTACTTTCTGCAGTGTTAGATTAGATGGTTTACTGTGTGTTTCTTATAACAACCATGTGAATGTTTGGTTTTTATATATTAGCAAGTCTTCATTTGTTCTACATCTTTCTGATATTTGCCTTAGCCAGAATTGGCTAGTAGGTTTCAACTCATATAACAGCTTGTTGCACTGGGATGAGATCTTGAGAGCACACTTTGCTCAACAGCACAAAGTGTCCTGCTTTATTCGTGATGTCTGCCATGGGAAAGAGAATGGATATTGGTGATGGGTGATTTACCATCAAGTATACACTGTAAATCCTTTGGGCACGCTTTGAAAACCACTGAGTTGCCTTTAATACTATCCCATTTTTCAGAGTAGAAGATTGCAGTCTAAGAAAAAAAGTGAAATCATTAGTTCCTTATCCTTTCTCCCCCCTCCCCTCACTTTCCCTAGCAATCCATTCATCTTTAAGAATGTTTCTCCTCTCAGATATAAGCCCTTGAAAGTCAGCAATGTCTACAAAGAATATGAATAAACAAGAGCTTCTGTGATGTCTAAAAGTGAGGTACAAAGAATTATTCCAAACCCGGGAAGAGCCATATTTAGAAATCTCTCTGGTTGCTCTATTTTTGCTCAGCTGGAGGTTTTCCTCCCTTTTCTCTTATTTCTTTATCTCATGCTAGCCCATGCTTTGCTTATGATAGCCAATCTGTTTATTTCCTTTTCCTTTCTTCCTGGGAATTTTTTTTATAAATACACATTTTTTTCTACATGAAGGGCAGCATAGAAACTTCTCAGTGGTACTTACGATTGTAATCATCAGGATTTCTATTACTGCTCTCATTTACAGCTTTTCTTAATGGTTCTGTGCTATGTCTAGAAGTGAAACAACATACTCTTTCTGGTATTGCAAGACTCCCCTGGGTCTGCTTCTATTTGTCTTTTGATTTTAAACTTGATGTCTAGTTATGTGCTGGAGCCGGTTGCAAACTTTTTTTGGCATTTTGTGAGCTGCCTGTTAAACACAGCAATTATTTAAAATTAAGTTATATAAACTTAAAATTAAGTGATTAAATATAAAGGTAATAAATACTCAAACCTCATCACTTCCTAATTATTTTACTGTAATCTATGCTCTTGAGGCTATTTATGTCTATTATAGCTATATGGAGAAAACACTATATAATGATGGGCTGTTGGCCATATATTCCCAATGCCACATCACTGATGTCATGACAAATGCTACAAATCACGGCTTTATTCTCCTCAGAGAGGCAGTGGTGGTTCAATGGTAGAGTTATTGCCGTTCGTGCCTGAGACACGGGATTGATTCTTGGCCCATGCGCCTCATGTGCAGCCACCACCCGTCTGTCAGTGGAGGCTTGCATGTTGCTATGAGGGTGAGCAGGTTTTGGCAGAGCTTCCAGACTAAGGCAGACTTGGGTGATCTACTTCTAAAAATTTAGCAAACAGCCCAGTCCCCAAGCCGTCATGGGGATGGCCCAGGACTGGGCAGAGTTTAGTTCTGCTGTGCATGGGGTCAAAGTTTCAACTTTAAGGTAGATCAACTTACAATTTTTTAAGCCAGTCAGCTTCCTCTTTTTGAGTCAGTCCTAAGTTCTTAGTTTCACTTGCTGCACACAAGACACCACTAAAATGTTTGCGTTAATCACTGTTTGTGGTACTGTAATCAAATTGAGGAGATGCTAAAGCTGTTCCACAACAGTAGTCGCCTTTAGTTGGCTGTGCTTTAGTTTCTAATTTGTGCTCACTCTTCCATTATCATCTCTACCAACTCACTCTCGGAGAACATTTTGTCACTGCAGCTATTTCTATTTGTGGAAAAATTTGTTTGATTTAACTGTGAAAAAAGCTGGTGGATTTTTAATTTTTCCTGTTAGAACAGTCTCTTTCTTAGCCTTTTCATTTAAGAATTTTCCAATTTAGAATTATTCTGTTTGTTGCAGTCTGGGCTTTTTCCTTCTGGAGGCCACAGCCCAAGTGTTAGAAATCAGTGATATCAGGGTAGTGTAGTCTGAAGAGTACAGGCAGTCCCTGGGTTATGAGCATAGTTATGAACCAAACTTCGTAAAGCCTATTACATTAAAAATTCAAGGTACATACAATGGTTCATAATAACAAACAGGCGGTACTTTGTGACGCACAAAAAAAATTATTATTATTATTATTATTACTGTATTATTGTGTTAAGATGTTTTAGTGTGTGTGGAAGTGTTTCTTTAATGTTTTTATGCATAGGAAATTACACTATATGTTATATACTAAGACAGACATTTGACTAACCGACATTAGATATGAGTTGTACCTAACTATTCTGACTTACATACAAATTTCACTTAAAGACAGACTTAGGAGCAGAAGTCATTCACAATCCAGGAGCTGCCTGTATTATAGGAATTAAATGTTAAATGACTCACATCAGAATCTTTCCAGATTTGGTAGAGAGACTTTGAGAATAGGAGATTAGAATCTCTAGGGCTAGAGGAAAATTAAAAAAAAGACAAGACAGGCACATAGATGGCAAATTCCTGTGGCTTTCCAATTTTGCCAGAGGTTGGCGTTTGTTTTTAGTCTTGAACAGTTCAGAGATGAGTTTTTTACAAAGATGGGACCGAAAGCAAATAAGAAAGCCCCTGCCCCTCCCAAAACTGAAGCCAAAGCAAAGGCATTGAAGGCCACGAAGGCAGTGCTGAAAGGAGTTCACAGCCACAAAAAAAAGAAGATCTACACTTCACCCACCTTGAGGTAGCCCAAGACTCTGAGGCTCCAAAGGCAGCCCAAATATCCTTGGAAGAGCGCCCCCAGGAGAAACAAGCTTGACCGCTATGCCATCATCAAGTTCTCCCTACCATTGAGTCAGCCATGAGGAAGATCAAAGATAATAGCACACTTGTGTTCATTGTGGATGTCAAGGCCAAAACAAGCACCAGATCAAACAAGCTGTGAAGAAGCTCTATGACATTGATGTGGCCAAGGTCAACACCTTGATCAGGCCTGATGGAGAGAAGAAGGCATATGTTCGTCTGGCTCCTGACTACGACGCTTTGGATGTTGCCAACAAAATTGGGATCATCTAAACTGAGTCCAGCTGACGAATTCTAAATATAAGTTTTTTCACCACACACACACAAAAAAAAGTTCAGAGATGATTACAAGTTGTACTACTTTATTTTCAGGTAACTTAGTGATAAATTGCCTCAGAGTCATAGGGCCCGTGCCAACTTTCCTGGGTTTGCAAAGGAAGCTTCTTCATAGAGGAGCTTCATTTCCAGGGAACTTGGTAATTGAACTGAGCCCATTATAAAAATAGTCAGCTCACAGGAGACAGACAGAGGGTCCTAATCTTTTGCTAGAGGGTGATTAACCATGGTCTGAAGCTTGAGAACACCTGGAACTACCTGAGCATTGAACACTTCGCAGACAGCAGCTCAAGAAGATGTGGGTTTGGGTGTCCTCCCAGAAAAGCGGGCACTGAGCACTGTCTTCAGCTTACATGTCTCCTCGGGGCTCCTTAGTTGTGGAGGAGGTGAGAAGGCTGGTGCTGTGAAGTGCTCCCCTTGCGGGGAGACCTGGAGTAGTCAGAATTTGGGGTGTCGGGGAAAACCTAGCTGATGTACTGAAGTAGGTCACCAGGTTCCCAGGTTCAGAGGTCTTGCCATTTCTCTCCGATATCTTGGATTGGGTAGAGAGTGTGAGGACAAGGCTTCTCAGAGCTGTGTTGCCCAGCAAAGAAGGAGCCAGAGTGGGTGGATTTTGTCTAGGAATGACGGGCACTGGCTGAAGCCGGCGGCATGCCACTGTGTTGGCAGTGGATTTAATCACGCTTGGTGCTCTAAAAACACTGGAAGACTGCATAGCTAGCAAGCCAGCTGCCTTCCTGTCAAAAGCGTTCTCTGGTTTCCCTTTCAGTCTTTGAATTGGCTGTAAGGTAGAAGGGCAGAGAGACCAAGTTAGAGAAAGTACTTCCTGACTGGAAAATGCAGGCGGTTCAATGGTGATTGACACGGGGTTGGGGGTGGGCGGGGTGGGGGCGGGGTGTCAGTGCAGCACACACATGACCCCAGCAGAAGAGAAAATGAAAAGGGGACATTCAACAGATAGGCTGTGGTGACATCCGACAGGTAGGTGTGATTGAGGTTGGGGCAGACTGGGGTAGTGATTTGGCTTTTGCCTGATTTGCCTGCATTTTGCATGCTGTCTGTTCTGCCCAGATACTAAGTCATAGCATGGGTAAACAAGTCATGGGGATGGGTCCATATCAATGTTCTTAAGTAGAAAGCGTCCAAAAGTGTCCTTAGGCCCCTACTGTCTCCCAATCATTACCAGCCACTACCTGAGTAGTTTCCATCCTGGGTGCTTTGTTTGACTAGACAGCTGATATAAGCTAGATATTTTCTGTCCTTTCTTTTCCTCCTCCTCCCCTTTATTATCAAAGTGACATAATACTAGGGCATTTTCAGCAAAGAAATCTTTTGGCACAATTTTGCTCTTACTACACGTACTCCCAGGATTGATTAATGTCCTTTTATTTGGCCTAGTGTTTTTATGGGAGGTGAACCCTCTTTCCCGTCTCTATTGACCTATTGATCATCAGCAGTTGCCTGTTGGAATGTTTAAGCGCCACGATGCAAATAAGAGTAGGTCAAGGTTTTCTTAGGCCCAGGTTCTGTTGGCCTCATATTGGCTATACACTTGGTGAAGGGGACCTACAAACATCCTAGTCGTTATGCCCTAAATGACCGGTTTAAAAAAAAAAAGCAACGTTAGAAATCCAATTGGTTTATTTAGTTGTTGGGTGCTATTTCAGTTTTAGGATTTCCATCAGGATGATAAAGGAATTCAAACAGATAGTTTCAACTTTATCTTTTAACCTTAGCCCAATCAGAATTTTTCTATTATGACAAAGATACTTAATATCCAAAAAAAGATCTGCTCTCATTGCTAATACATTTCTATTTGAGTTTAGCAAACCAGAGGTTTGAAGAAGTCAGACACCCTCAAATTTTACCAGCCCATTAAATATTACCACTGTACTAACTTTCTACAATTCAAATATGGACTTTTCTTTTTAAATTATCTAAAACAGGGCTTCTCAACCGGGTGCAACTTTGCTCCCCGGGGACACTTGGCCATGTCTGGAGACATTTTTGGTCATCACATCTTGGGTGTGAGTGGGGAATGCTAACTGGCATCTAGTGGGTAGATACCAGAGATGCTGCTAAGCATCCTACAATGAATGCACACAGCAGCATTTCCCAACAAAGAATTATCCAGTCCAAGAAGCCAGTACTGCTCTGGTTGAGAAACCATGATCCAAAGTAACTTACTGTTTTGGAAAGGCAATATATTATTGACTTACCAGCATCTGAAATATGTAGTAGCTTTGTCTGTATCCAGGACTGCTGTCACTGCTCTCAGCTGACAAGTCAAACACCCCTTCCTATGAACAGAAGAATGAAGTTGTTTTAGATCCCGTTTTTCTCCTGAATGTTGTTCCCTTTTGAAATGAACAGGTATTACTCAAAACTCAGAGAAAAATCATTCAGAATAGCTCCAATTTAGTGGTTTTAACAAGGTATACAATATTTCGGATAAAGCAGGAAAACTGCAAATAAACCTGGGGCAAATCAAGTGTCAAAGTCTGTCCCTGTCACCATTCTTCCTTTTCACCCCAGCTGTTGGCCTCACATTCTCTTTCCCTTGTGTCTGCGTGGCTCAGGGCTGCAGCCAGGGACAATCTCAGATTTTTTATCCAAGCTCCCTCCTCTCCTGAGACCTCAAGGTGGTTCACAGGCCCATGTGAAAAATAACCACAGACTTCCAGAGACAGATCTTGAGGAAGCATTACCTTGCTAAAGAGTTTCAAGTTTGATTTTCATTGCACCAACCCACACACATGCATGCACACGCTCATTCACCTTTTCCTCCAGTGTGTGTACATTGGCTAAAATGTCCTTTTTTGAACTTCATGGGATTCCCACTTAGATCTTCAAATTGGATCCCTTTGTGACATCTTGCAATGTTCCAAAAGGCTTTCAACTCCTTGGATGAATTTAAGTGATTAAAGATGCCAAAAGCGTCTCTTGAAAAAGACTTATTTGTAAACAGAAAGCATTGCTTTGAATGCAGTATTATCAACATCAGTGGTTAAAACAATATGCTGACATTTTTGCTACCAATCCTAAGAGGAAGGTATATGGGAAGCACAGATGTTCTTTGTTCCTGAAGTCATAACTGGGCTCAGCAAGAATGAGTGCCAAGATAGATTAACGATGTCTATCCTAATCAGGCAAAATGAGCAGTAATAGCACACATGCCACGTACTTGCCATAAATTCTAGATACTGGAGAAGGATATATCCTTAATCCTACCTGTATGGTCAGAAAGAGCAAGAATTGGGTCTTTATTATTTGCTCTTGTGTACTCATACTGTAGATCAGTAAATATTTGTTGAATACATCACTTGTACAATTTCTAAAATTCACACACGGCCCTGTATATTATCAGATTTCCCATGAGATGGGTAAGAACCAGAGAAGAATATTGCCGAGCCCAGAAGCCTTAGCCAAGTGATCATCTAGACCGACTCCCCAACTAAATAATTTGTTCCTGTAAAGCAGCCCCACATCAGCACAGGATTAAAATTTCCACTTTGGTTAACAAATTACTACATGTCACAGACTTTTAGGGTTGCTTGTGAATAATGAGTGGGTAATGCAGACTGTGGATGATGTATTTCAACCTTTCACTCTGAGGTACCCCATCAGGAAAAGAATGAATGCTGTCTTTCTAGAGGCCTTGATAAAAGGCTATTGCTTAGCTCACAAACATGCTGGAGTATCATATTTCATCTGGAAAATTTGTGTGAATTTTGCATTCTATGCCACAATATAACCATATTGATTTTAATAATAACATGTTTTAAATTACTAGTTAAATTAGTTTTTCCCCCTCCACAAAACAAAAATCTTTTAGAAAACTAACAGTCTCAGATTTATCATGTTTACCTGTGGGTTGGCGTACTTCTGTGTCATGGATTGAAATGTGTTCCCCAAAAGCATGTGTTGAAATCCTAAGCCCTGTACCTGTAAATATTACCGTGTTTGGCAATAGGAGTTTCTTTCGTTATGGTAATGAGGTCATACCAGAGTAAGGTGGGTCCTAAACCTAATTCCTTCCAAGTTGTGTCTTATAAAAAAGACAGAATAGACACAGAAACACACACAAAAGGGGAAGACAGATGCCATGTGAGGACCAGTCTACAAGCAAAGGAATGGCCAGCAGACTCCAGAAACTAGGAGAGAGGCCCACAGAAGGAATAGACAAGGTCGAAACCCTGATTTGGACTTTTATCCTCCAGAACTGTGAGAAAATAAATTCCTGTTCCTTAGTCATCTACTTGTATTTTTTGTTACAGCAGCACTAGGTAACTAAGACAGAGGGTTAGGACTTCAGTATATCTTTTTGGAGAACACAATTCAATCCCTTTTTTAAAATTCCTGAAAGGGTAGAGAAGTTTATAAAATTGCTGTCCTCTAAGTGTTGTTGTTGTTGTTGTTAGGTGGCGTCGAGGCAGTTCTGTTTCCTAGCGACCCTGTATACAACAGAACAAAACACTGCCCAGTCCTGCACCATCCTCACAATTGTTGCTATGTTTGAGCCCATTGTTGCAGCCACTGTGTCAGTCCATCTCATTGAGAGTCTTCCTCTTTTTTGCTGACCCTCTACCTTACTAAGCATGATGTCCTTCTTCAAGTACTGGTCCCTCCTGATAATGTGCCCAAAGGATGTGAGACGAAGTCTTGCCATCCTCACTTCCAAGGAGCACTCTGGCTGTTCTTCTTCCAAGACAGACGTGTTCGTTCTTCTGGCAGTCCATGGTATATTAAATACTCTTTGCCAATACCATAATTCAAAGGCATGAATTCTTCTTTGGTCTTCTTTATTCATTGTCTAGCTTTTGCATGCGTAAGAGTCAATTGAAAATATCATGGCTTGGGTCAGGCACACCTTAATCTTCAAAGTGTCATCTTTACTTTTCAACACTTTAAAGAGGTCTTTTGCAGCAGATTTGCCCAATGAAATGCGTCATTTGATTTCTTGACTCCTGCTTCCATGGCCATTGATTGTGGATCCAAGTAAAATGAAATCCTTGACAACTTGAATCTTTTCTCCGTTTATCATGATGTTGCTTATTAGTCCAGTTGTGAGGATTTTTGTTTTCTTTCTGTTGAGGTGTAATCCATACCAAAGACTGTAGTCTTTGATCTTCAACAGTAAGTGCTTCAAGTCTTCTTCACTTTCAGCAAGCAAGGTGGTGTCATCTGCATATCACAGGTTGTTAATGAGTCTTCCACCAATCCTGATGCCCCTTTCTTCTTCATATAGCCCAGCTTCTTGGATTATTTTCTCAGCATACAGATTGAATAAGTATGGTGAAAGGATACAACCCTGACACACATCTTTCCTGATTTTAAACCATGCAGTATCCCCTTGTTCTGTTCAAACAACTGCCTCTTAGTCTGTGTATAGGTTCTGCATGTGCACAATTAAGGGTTCTAAAATTCCTATTCTTCACAATGTTATCCATAATTTGTTATGATTCACACAGTGGAATGCCTTTGCATAGTCAGTAAAGCACAGATAACAATCTTTGTGGTATTCTCTGCCTGCAGCCAAGATCCATCTGACATCAGCAATGATTCCTCTTGTTCCATGTCCTCTTCTGAATTTGGCATGAATTTCTGGCAGTTTCCTGTCGATGTACTACTGCAACTGTTATTGAAGTATCTTCAGCAGAATTTTATTTGCATGTGATATTAATGATATTGTTCAATAATTTCCACATTCTGTTCAATAACCTTTCTTTGGAATGGGCACAAATATGGATCTCTTCCAGTCAGTCGGCCAGGTAGCTGTCTTCCAAATTTCTTGGCATAGATGAGTGAGCACCTCTAGCACAGCATCTGTTTACTGAAACAACTCAGTTGGTATTCTGTCAATTCCTGGAGACTTTTTTTTCGCCAAAGCCTTCAGTGCAGATTGAACTTCTTCCTTAAATACCATTGGTTCTCGTTCATATGCTATCTCCTGAAATGGTTAAATGCTAACCAGTTCTTTTTGGTACAGTGACTCTGTGTATTCCTTCCATCTTCTTTTGATGCTTCCTGCATCGTTTAATATTTTCCCTATAGAATCCTTCAATATTGCAACTCGAAGCTTGAATTTTTTTTTTCAGTTCTTTCAGCTTGAGAAATGCCAAGCGTGTTCTTTGCTTTTGGTTTTCTAACTCCAGGTCTTGGCACATTTCATTATAATACTTTATCTTCTCGAGCTGCCCTTTGAAATCCTCAGTTCAGCTCTTTTACTTCATCATTTCTTCCATTCGCTTTAGCTACTCTAGGGCAAGTTTCAAGTTCAAGAGCAAGTTTCAGAGTCTTTTCCGACATCCATTTCAGTTTTTTCTTTCTTCCCTGTCTTTTTAATGACTTTTTGCTTTCTTCAGGTATGATGTCCTTGATATCATTCCTCAACTCGTCTGGTCTTCGGTGATTAGTGTACAATGAGTCAAATACTATTCTTGGGATTGTCTCCATATTCAGGTGAGATATACTCAAGGTCATATTTTGGTTCTCGTGGACTTGTTTTAGTTTTCTTCAGCTTCAACTTCAACTTGCATATGAGCAATTGATGGTCTGTTCCGCAGTCAGCCCCTGGCCTTGTTCTGACTGATATTGATCTTTTTCATCATCTCTTTCCACAAACATAGTCGATTTGATCTCTGTGTTTTCCATCCAGTGAGGTCCATGTGTAGAGTGCCCGTTTATGTTGTTGAAAACTGTTATTTGCGATGAATATGTCATCCTCTAAGTAGAGAGAAGGAAACTAAATAAAAAATGGCTGCAATATTCTGGCATTTATCAAATCAAAGGCATCTCCTACTACAGAAAATTTGTTTCACAATTGGAGAAAAAATTTTTTTACCCTGGTTACTCCTGCACTCTTGTTATCCTGTTCTTCAAGTAAAAACTCTGAATTAGTGGTGTAGCCCATGGATAGTTTCTTTAACCCAATGATATAAATTTACTGTGTGAATAAAATATGATTTAAGGAATAAATTTTTGTGACATACCAACCACCTCTTAAAGTGCCAGTTTTACTAATAAAAACCCAACCCGTTGCCATTGAGTTGATTCTGACTCATAGCTACCCTGTAAGACAGAATAGAACTGCCCCATAGGGTTTCCAAGGAGCACCTGGTGGATTTGAACTGCTGACCTCAGCAGTCATAGCTCTTAACCACTACCCAACAAGGATTTCCAAGTTTTACTAATAGCACACTGTATTAGAGTTTCAGATTGCATCGTTGAAGCCAAGCACCATTACAAGACTTGCAGAGGAAGGAGCAGATTCAATTTGTTATGTAAATTATAAAGACAGAAGCAGATTAAGAGTCTGTTCTTGGCTGTAGGAAAAGACATTCTATTAGAATTTTGTAAAGGAATTTAACACCATCACTCCCACTTTGTTTTCACCAGGCTGTTTTTAAATGACAGTAGTCTACTAAAATAACTTCAGTAGTCATATTTGCTTCTAATAATTAAATACAATTAATGTTGAAAAGCAAAATATTTAATTTTGCTGATTATTAAACAGTGGCTATGAATCAAAATGATCTTACAGCACTTTTGGCATGCTTGTGAGCACAGGATAATGTGTGAGGACCTCTAACTGGGAAAGAGGTTTTAAAGATACAAGTCAGAATTTCATTTAGATCTCAGTTTTACTTTCTACAAAACACACCAAACTGGAGGCAATAGAAATGCATAGAACAAGGTCTAGATGGAAGTGCCCCACCATGTGGTGATATTACGGATAGTTTTTATGTTCTTCATCCTTTTTTATTATTTCTGGTTTTTCTACTATGAGCACATAAAACTTCTATTATCAGGAAAAATTTTATTTGATTATTTAAAAAAGGTTTTAACTTGGAACACTTTTTTTATTCTTCTCATTCAATGTGTCAGGAAATTTATATATAAATGTGTGTGTGTGTGTGTGTGTGTCTGTGTGTGTGTTTATAGAGTCCCTGGGTGGTACAAACGGTTAAGTGCTTGACTACTAGCTGAAAGGTTGGTGATTCAAACCCACCTAGAGGCACCTAGGCCTGGCGATCAGCTTCCAAAGGTCACAGCCTGAAAACTCTATGGAGCAGTTCTACTCTGCACAGGTGGGGTTGCCATGAGTCAGAATCAACTCAACGGCAATTAACAACAACGTGTATATATTTATAACACATATAAATATGTATTTTTACATTTCTATT
>NW_004444041.1:8573854-8646688 GCF_000243295.1 Trichechus manatus latirostris | reverse complement strand
AATTCTACAACCTGAAATGAAATTAAAAATTAATTCCCCCCATAAACCAAGTTTTAAGAAAAAAATTAATTAAGATAATGATAGAACAGTAGAGGGGGGAGGATTTACAGGATAATTAAGTCTCCTTCCTTCCCCGACACCCCAGGGTTCCAGTTTTCCAGTATATTTATTTTTGTTTCTACTTCACAGAAAATATGTTATCAGGCCCCTGGGTGGCGCAAATGGTTTGCACTCTTCTACTAACCTAAAGGTTGGTAGTTGGAACCCACCCAGCAGCACTGAGGAAGAAAGGCCTGGTGATCTGCTTCCATAAAGATTATAGCCAAGAAAATCCTATGGAGCAGTTCTTCTCTGTAACACATGTGGTCACCATGAGTCAGAATTGACTCAATGCCAATGGGTTTGAGTTTTTTGGTTTTTATAGATTTCAAACATTGAGAGCATCCTTACCCCAACATTCCAGAGGTAACTCATATTAACATTTTGCTGTATGTCATTCTAAAGTATTTCTATACCTGTAATACAGACATAGAACATAGACAAATATGTGCTTTTTAAAAATACAAATGAGATCTTACTATAGATATTGTTCTGCCGCTTACCTTTTCTTGACAGTATGTCATGAACAGTGTTCCCTGGAGGCTTGAATCGAAATGTATTCAACCATTTCGCTGTTGGTAGATATTTAGGTTGTTTTTTTACCATTACAAAAAGTGATGTAATAAACATCATAAAAGCTATTTTTAAAATAGAAGAAGAAACATGAAGTTAAAAGTTTGTTCGACCTTTTGCAGGTAGGAAGGGTAGTGATCTATTCTTGCTAACTGCTAACGGAGGTAAATGTTCCAGTTTTATCATGACAGAAATGTCCACACAGAAATTTTAAAAAATTTAAATAAGTTTATTGTGAACTCTGAAAAATAACTTCAAATAGGATGTGAATGCCAGTAAA
This sequence comes from Trichechus manatus latirostris, assembly GCF_000243295.1. NCBI lineage: Eukaryota > Metazoa > Chordata > Mammalia > Sirenia > Trichechidae > Trichechus > Trichechus manatus. The sequence continues at coordinate 8,645,736 of NW_004444041.1, read as the reverse complement.
AAGTTTTTATAGTGCAATATCATTTGATTCAAAGAAAGAGGGATGCTGCCACCTACCCCAAGTCAGTGCTGCTGAAAAGTTCAGTGCATCTTATTCTAATACAGATGGAATATCCCAGGTGTACTTTTAAAATAAGGTACAAAAATGTCTTGATCTCTAAAAAATGAGCCCTAGAAAATGAGGTGATCATAAGTGAATTATCTAGATTACAGGCTCTTCTTTTTATAATCACCAATATTAAACATTTTTAAATATATTTGGAAATATCTCTAAGTGTTGCACGTGTTGTTTTAACTAGAGTACATTACTGAACTCAATTTGCATTTTATTGATAACTTGTTTGTTACCATCGAGTTGGCTCCAACTCATGGTGACTATATATAACAACAAAATGGTGTCCAGTCCTGCACCATCTTGATGATCATTGGCATGTTCCAGCCCATTGTTGCAGCCACTGTGTATTTCGAGTGACTTCCAACCTACAGGGCTCATCTTCCAGCACTATATCAGACAATATTCTTTCCTGATCCATAAGATTTTCATTAGCTGATTTTCAGAAGTAGATCTCCAGGCCTTTCTTCCTAGTCTGCCTTAGTTTGGAAACTCTGCTAAAATCTGTCCACCATGGATGACCCTGCTGGTATTTGAAATACTAGGGGCATAGCTTCCAGCATCATAGCAACAGGAAAGCCACCAGAGTACGACAAACTAACAGATGGGTGGTGGAGGAGAACTTAGGTCCACTATAAATACCATTTACCTACATCAATGCAGTGAGAACCCCAGTAGGGTGTTCAGAGTGAGGTCCGCTTCCCCCTCACCTGAATGACCCTAAATTGAAGTTGAAAATTGAACAAAGTTTTGGTTTATGATAGTGATGATGAGGAATGGTGTTACGACTGTGTGTTGTACTGTGTGTTTTGTGTGTGTTCATTTGGTCTCCTGACAATCAGAAATTCCAGATATTTATTGACATTGAAATTTGTGGAACACAACTGATGAAATCTTCAAGGCCAGTCCCAGGAACCAAACTGAACACATCAAGTAAGAGATTATTTAATTAGGAAGAATAAAGAAAATGAATAAAATATTAGATTCAAAATGTCGTTGGTAAACAGATTCTTAAGATATTAAATCATGGAAGAGGGAAGTTGGTAGCATTTAAAAGAAAAAAAGGAGTACTTAGGAGAAGAAAGAGAGAAAACGTGATCTCTAAGTTCCCTTCCAACTCTGATATTCTATGAGGATATGTTTACATTTTCACTGAGGGGTCCCAGTTGCAGCCACAAGCAATCAAGGGCTCAAAAGCTGTTTTCCTGAGAATGCAGTGGTGGCTAGAAGCAATTTAAAAGCAGTAAAGAAAGTATGTGTATGTGGAGGAGAAGAAGAGGCAGGACTATATACAAGAAGAAAACACACAAACAATTGCTGTATTTCCTTTTTCGGAGAGGAAATCATGCAACTGGATAATATAAACACTTCATATTTAGTGCCATAGATTAGAACAGAATAGGACATCTTTGTAAATAGTTACTATTTTTTTTTAAAGGAATAAGAAGGAACAAGGACATGTATACAATATGTATCAATAATACATCTTTTACTGCATAAATATAAAGTGCCCAGTATACGTAAATGGCAAAAGGTTATAGGTATTGAGTGTGGTTTGTGTAAAGAACAAGCAATTGGAAATATATTTCAATTGAGACTAACACTGAGATATTTCTGGACTATTGGGATTCTAGAAGGAAAAAAGATGTAACTATATTCAATATATTGGCACTGTTCTAATGTCCTGGCTTCGTAAGAAAGCACTCATCCCTGGATGTTCCATTCCTCATTGATGCTTCTCCTTTTTCTTCCTTCCTTCCTCCCTTTCTTCCTCTCTCCCTTCCTTTCTCCCATGTCTGAATAAGAAATCTCATCTGCCAGGCTACTCTAAAATAGGGCCAAGGAGGCAATTCCTCACTTTTAATATTTAGAAAGAGAGTGAGGGAGCTGACTTTGCTATGGTCACTCACAGTGCTAGCCGGAGGCTTGGAAGGTAGTGACCTATTTGTCAGCTTTAGAGCTGTGAAAGAGGTGGCGACTTGAGCAAAATTAATTTTTGTTTCAGATGTAGATAAACGGACAATATCTAGCCTTTCCATAGCACCAAACCAAACCAAACCCATTGCTGTCGAGTCGAGTCCCATTCATAGTGACCCTATAGGACAGAGTAGAACTGCCCCATAGGGCATCCCACAAGACATAATTTGCATTTCTATACATAGAATTTAATTGCACTATTTTCAATTTTCTTAAATTACTTTCTATTTCCATAGGGTTGTAAAATAGCATAGTCAAAGACAAAGGTGGAGATAACAAAGATGGATGAACTAACCAGGACTAAATTTCAAATCTTTCATAATTTTCCCTTATAGTGCCTTTATTCTCAGAATGTTTTCTTTGAAATAAGCCTTAGATGTTAGTGGCCACCAATCTGGTGCAGTTTGGGGGACATTGAGAAGATCCTTTGTTATCACACAAATCTTAACCTACTTACTTGCTAAAAAAACCACTGCTGTGGAGTGAGTTCCGACTCATAGCGACCCTATAGGACAGAGTAGAACTGGTCCAGAGGGTTTCCAAGGAGCAGCCGGTGAATTCAAATTGCTAATCTTTTGGTTAACAGCCTGGACTCTTAACCACCAGGCCACCAGAGCTCCACTTGCTTGCTAGGAACCTGAAATTCACACCTGGGAGCTTTATTCTTTGAGTTGACTTTGATTTATGCCATTAAGAATGCCCACAAAGAGTAATATTTTTAAGATGCTATGTAATAAAGACACTACACTTGATCTTAGCCAAAAGGCCAATAAGCGATGGCGCAGTGGTTAAGAGCTCGGCTGCTAACCAAAATGTTGGCAGTTTGAATCCAGCAGCGCCTCTCCTTATAAACCCTATGGGGCAGTTCTGCTCTGTCCTATAGGGTTGCTATGAGTCGGAATAGACTCAAAGATAATGGATTTGGTTTTTAGGTTATGTAATAAAGAATTTAGCTGTTCTTTGTCCCTTGTTCCTGGGGCGGGGGGGATAACCTTTAAATCCTTGGAATTTCCCAACTGATTGGAGTGTCTTTATTATTAAAGGTTGACTCTTCAGACCACATCTGATAGTTCATGCTAATGAAGTGACTCATGGTGGGCCCCTAGATAGTTTATGTTAATGAAAGGGCTGGCCATACCATGTGATTAGAAGAGTTGGAGCTTTGAGCCATGTGATGTCAACCCAACTTCCGGGGTGGGGGGGGATGGGGCTGGATATTGAGTTCAACTACATGAGCAATTCAATCAATCCTCTTTACGAAATGAAACCCAGTAAAAACGCTGGACACCAAAGCTCCAATGAGCTTTCTGCATTGGCAATGCTCCATGCACATATTGTCATACATCACTGCCAGAAGGGTAACATGTCCCTGAGGACACGGAATCTTCATGGTAGTAACCCCCTTAATCTCAGATTCTTCTCTATGTGTCTCTTCCTTTGGTTGGTTCTGATTTGTATCCTTTGGCTATAATAAAGCCGTCATCATTAAGTAAATTACTTACCTGAATTCTGTGAGTTGTTCTAGTGAATTATCAAAAACTGAGGGACTCTGTGGGGACCCCTAAACTTGTAGCTAGCTGTTCAGAAGTGAGAGTAGCCCTGGAGACCTCCAAACTTGCAGCTGGTATCTGAAGTCTCCAGACTTGACTATCTGAAGGACTACACCCTTAACCTCGAGTGTGGCGACTTCCTTATAGGTAGGTGCCCTAGAATACACAAAGCATTCTGACATATATTTACACATATAATTCTCACAACCACCCATTTTATAAATGATGAGACTGGGCTCGAAGGCTTGTTTGAGGTGATACAGACCTCATGAGTGAAGCAGTGGGGAGTTGCACTCAGAACGTCTGATTTCAGAAGATGTCCATGTTGGGCTATGCTAACATGGTTCTCAACCTTAAAAGCCAATACTTCTGGGAGAGGTACTATTGAAAGCAGACAGAGGCACAGGAAGTGGAGTCACACTTACATACAAGGTTCCTGGACACAGTCACCAAAACTGGGCAAGTCTTTTCAACATTCGTTAGTCACACATTTGTTGAGCGCCTGCTATGTGCCAGGCACTGGGATCATAGTATTAAACAAGGCAATAAGTTTCATGGGAACGTAAGTTCTAGTAGGGACAACATACATCAAACAATACACTGAATTATTCATTTACAACTGTTAGAAGTGCTACAAAGGACTACAGTGAGTGGCATGAGCAAATCTGACGTTAGGTGGGGGTGGAGAAGGTGAGTCGGGAAGTTATGTTTAAATTCCACTCTCAGGGATGACTAGAAATTAACAGTGTGTGTGTTGGGATGGGGAGGCGGGCACAGTGCGTGTGGCACAGTGTAGTTAAGAGCTCGGTTCCTAACCAAAAGTTCAGCAGTTCAAATCCACCAGCTGCTCCTTGGAAATCCTATGGGACAGTTCTATTCGGTCCTATAGGATCACTATGAGTCGGAATGGACTCAACGGCAATGGGTTTTGCTTTGTTTTGGGTATGTATGTGTTGTCAAAAACCTAAATGTGTAGAGAAACACCAAAAATTAGTGTAAAAGAATATACTTATTTATTGTGAGTAGATACAATTCAAATCAGGCAGCGTCAACCTGAGTCTTGGGAAGACGCCCCTAAGAGGGGATGGTGATAGGGGTTATATAGGTCATTGTTATGTTAATTTCTTAATAGATAACATCAAAGCACAGGTCAGGTTACAGAAAAAGTCACCAAGGACATGCCATACATCCTAAAACAGCCTCTAGTCAGACCCTGGAGTTCCTGCTTCTTGAAGCTGGCTGCCCGTAGATAATTTTCCAAAGGAACCCAATGCCTAAGGCAAAGCTCTCTGCTAAACTGCTTACTAAGCTATTGTTTGACCTGAAGGTGAATCCAGGGTACCAGTTCCTTTAAGTTTCAAAAGGACACCTAAGGGCAGATGGCCTGGATGAGTCATCCCAATTCCATGAACCCAGAAATCTGGATTCCAGAAGAATCAAAAGGATTTTGTCAGTGTGTGTGTGTAGGGGGTGGTGGATGGAAGGGAAAAATATCCCAGGCAAAGGGAACAAAATATTGAAGACTCTGAGTCAGATACTCAGATATTCATCATTCTCCTTGTCTATTTCCCTCTGTACCTATGAGGAGTCCCTGGGTGGTGCAAACGGTTAATGCACACAGCTGCTAACAGAAAGGTTGGAGGTTTGAGTCCACCCAGAGGCACTTCTGAAGAAAGACTTGGCAATCCACTTCCACTCTGACACACATGGGATTGACACAATTGGCGTTGACTTGATGGCAACTTTTTTTCTTCCTGTACCTATGAGCTCTTCAAGGAGCCTTGGGGTGCAGTGGTTAAGTGCTTAGCTGCAAACTGAAAAGTTGGTGGTTCAAGCCCACTAGCTGCTCCACGGAAGATATGGCAGTCTGCTTCCGTAAAGATTACAGCCTAGGAAACCCTATGGGGCAGTTCTACTCTGTGCTATAGGGTCACTATGAGTCAGAATGCACTCAATGGCTACTGGTTAGGTTGGATGAGCGCTTCTCTCTGTATCTTAAAAGCAAAAACTTAGACAAAAATGAGTTTTCCTACATAGAATGCATTGTGGATATATTCTTGAGCAGTAGGCCTTCCCCTTATCCACTTTGAACTACCAGCCTCACCTTCTAAGAAAGAAGTAGGGACAGTAACTTAAACATGGTTTCTGAAATTTTGCTGACTCCTGCTCTAAGCTACTTTCAGTCACCCTCATTTTAGCATAAATGAATTTAGAACCTTACTTGAAAGGGGGAATGAATATAAAATGGTGTAAGAATGGAAACAAAATTAACATAGTTAATCTTATCTCCATCGAATCAGAAATCTGCATGCCATGCAGACCTAGCAGTACATGATCGGTTTTGTATTCCTACGAGTAAATCTAGAAGCCCTAGCAGAAGGGTAAGTGGGAATACGATGGTAGCTACTCACCGTCTGAAATGTAAGAAATCCATGGAGAAACACCAGAAGACTCACACACTGGGCCATGCTGGTTGCTGAAAGCATAAGCGGAGCATTCTTATTCGTATAAATAAATGTGTATATGTATATACTTAGATAATGTGTCTTTATCATTCAATTTTTCCTTTATTCATGCATCTGACAGACATTTATTTAGCACCAACTGTGTATCATGGAAGCAGTAGAGCACAGTGGTTAGAAGAAGAGGCTGGAGAGTCAGGCAAAATGGGTTTGAAATCCTGACTTTGACAAGTTCTAGCTATGTGGCCTGGGGTAAATTATTTAACCTCTATGTCTCACTTGCCTCACCTAGAAAATGGGGATATTCAAACTACTTAATAGGATGGTGTGAAAGAGCATTCTAAAACTGAGGCACTTGACATAACTAAAATGGTTGGCACAGGTCTGAATCGGACTCCATTTTATCCTAGGCCCCTGCTTCTGCTTACATGACCCATGACCACGCTTTTGACCAAGATAACTTGTTCTGCAACATTCTTAGGCAGCCGACCCATAATATTGCAGGAAACAGAAAGAACCAGCTCTGGAAACAGTGGTTAAAGTTGAGTACCCCAGCCAATAGAATTTCTTGATAAACGAGTCTTACAAAGCGTGTTGGATGTCAACCAACGAAATGTACCTCCTTACTCATTCCTCACCCTGCGCAAAGATTCTGATAAAAGACTTGTGTTTATGTTCCCTCTTAAGAATGCCATTTTGAACTTTTATTTTGGCCCTTCCCAATTAAAATCTTTGAATCTGAATAAAACTCTTATTTTACAGAAACTTTGTTTCTTTTTTACAATTGTTATGAAATTTAAATGAGGTGGTGCATACAAAGCACTTAAAATAGTACATGAAATACATTATTATTATGCTCTGAGCTGGGCACCAAATAGATACAGAGATAAATTAAACAAAGCCCCCACAGTAAAGAGATTTAGAATCTATTTAAGAGATTTATAAAAAGAGTAGAATTCTTTTTTTTTTGCAAATATCCAGCATAATAATTTATTTACTGAGCTTTTCTACTTCTTCTTTTTTTATATGCATTTATTTTTTTATTGTACTTTAGATGAAGATTTGCAGAGCAAATTTGTTTTTCATTAAACAAAACACGTATTGTTTTGTGACATTGGTTACCAACCCTATGTCAACATTCTCCCCTTCTAGAACTTAGGTTCCCCGTTACCAGCTTTCCTGTCCCCTCCTGCCTTCTTGTCCTTGTCCCAGGGCTAGTTGTGCCCATTTAGTTTCATTTTGTTTTATGGGCCTGTCTAATCTTTGGCTGAAGGATGAACCTCAAGAGTGACTTCATTACTGAGTTAAAAGGGTGTCCGGGGGCCATACTCTTGGGGTTGCTCCAGTCTCTGTCAGACCAGCAAGTCTGGTCTTTTTTTTGAGTTAGAATTTTGTTCTACATTTATCTCCAGCTCTGTCTGGGACCCTCTATTGTGATTCCTGTCAGAGGTGGTGGTAGCCAGGCACCATCTAGTTGTGCTGGACTCAGTCTGGCAGAGGCTGTGGTATTTGTGGTCCATTAGTCCTTTAGACTAATCTTTCCCTTGTGTCTTTGGTTTTCTTCATTCTTCCTTGCTCCAGATGGGGTGGGACCAGTGGAGTATCTTAGACAGCTGCTCACAAACTTTTAAGATCCCGGACGATACCCATCAGAGTAGGATGTAGAACGTTTTTATAAACTATATTATGCCAACTGAGCTAGCTGTTCCCTGAGACCATGGTCCCCAGTCTTCAGCCCAGTATTTCGGTCCCTCAGGGAGTTTAGAAGTGTCTATAAGGCTTCCGTGGCCTTGCCTTGGTCAAGTTGTGCTGGCTTCCCCAATACTGTGTACTATCTTACCCTTCACCAAAGTTACCATTTATCTGTTGTCTAGTTAGTGTTTTTCCCTCCCCACCCCTCCCTTCCTTCGTAACCATCAAAGATTTTTTTTCTTTCTATGTGAAAACCTTTTCATGAGTTTTTATGATAGTGGTCTCATACAGTATTTGTCCTTTTGTGATCCACTTATTTCACTCAGCATAATGCCCTCCAGATTCATCCATGTTGTGAGATGTTTCACAGATTCACCATTGTTCTTTATTATTGCATGATATTCCATTGTGTGTATGTACCATAGTTTGTTTATCCATTCATCTGTTGATGGGCACTTAGTTTGTTTCCATCTTTTTGCTTTTGTGAATAATACTGCAGTAAACATGGATGTACATATGTTTATTCTTGTGACGGCTCTTATTTCTCTAGGATATATTCCTAGGAGTGGGATTACTGGATCGTATGGTATTACTATTTCTAGCTTTTTAAGGAAGCACCATATTGTTTTCCAAAATGGTTGTACCATTTTACATTCCTACAAACAGTGTGTAAGAGTTCCAAGATTTTGTTTTTTTTATTTGTGCCAGTTATGTCGGGGTGAGATGGAATCTCATTATAGTTTTGATTTGCATTTCTCTAATGGCTGGTGATCCAAAGCATTTCCTCATGTGTCTGTGAGTGGCCTGAATGTCTTCTTTGGTTAAGTGTCGGTTCACATTCTTTGCCCATTTTTAAATTGGATTATTTGTCTTTTTGTTGTAGAGGTGTTGGATTTTCCTATAGATTTTAGAGATTAGACTTTTGTCAGACATGTCATAGCCAACTTTTTTTCCCCAGTCTGTAAGTTCTCTCTTTATTCCTTTGGTGAAGTCTTTTGATGAGCATAAGTGCTTAATTTTTAGAAGATCCCAGTTATCTAGCTTATCTTCTGGTGTTTGTGTATTGTTAGTTATGGTTTGTATCCTAGTTATGCTGTGTATTACGGCCTCCAGTGTTGATCCTATTTTTTCTTCTATGAACTTTATAGTTTTTGGTTTTATATTTAGGTCTTTGATCCATTTTGAATTACTTTTTGTGTACGGTGTGAGGTATGGGTCCTGTTTTATTTTTTTACAGATGGACATCCAGTTTTTGCCAGCACCATTTGTTAAAAGACTATCTTTTCCCCATTTAAAGGACTTTGAGCCCTTGTCAAAGATCAGGTGACCATAGGTGGATGGATTTACATCTGGGTTCTTGATTCTGTTCCATTGATCAATGTATCTGTCATAGTACCAGTACCAGGCTGTTTTGACTACTGTAGTTGTATAGTAGGTTCTGAGATCAGGTTGTGTGAGTCCTACTTTATTCTTTTTCTTCAATAGTGCTTTACTTATCCGAGGCCCCTTTCCTTTCCATATAAAGTTAATGATTAGTTTTTCCATCTCTTTAAAAAATGCTGTTGGTATTTGGATCGGGATTGCATTGTGTTTGCAGATTGCTTTGAGTAGAATTGACATTTTTACAATGTTGAGTCTACCTATCCATGAGCACAGTATGTTTTTCCATTTGTGTAGGTCTCGTTTGGTTTCTTGCAGTAGTGTTTTGTAGTTTTCTTTGTATAGGTAGGTTGTTTACATCTCTGGTTAGATTAATTTCCAAGTATTTTATTTTTTTAGGGGCTATTATAAATGGTATTGCTTTCCTGATTTCTTTTTCATAGATCTCCTTATTGGTATATAGGAATCCAACTGATTTTTGTATGTTTATCTTCTATTCTGCTACTCTGCTGAACATTTCTGTTAGTTCCAGTAGTTTTCTTATGGAATCCTTTTGGTTCTCTATGTATAGTGTCATATCATCCTCAAATAGGGATAGTTTTACTTCTTCCTTATCAATTTAAATGTCCTCTATTTCTTTTTCCTGCCTTATTGTGCTAGCTAGGACTTCCAGCACAATGTTAAATAGAAGTAGTGATAAAGGGCATCCTTGCCTTGTTCCTGTTCTCAGGGGGAATGTTTTCAGCCTCACTCCATTAAGAATGATGTTGGCTCTTTGTTTTGTATAAATGCCTTTCATAATGGTCAGGAATTTCCCTTCTATACCTATTTTATTGAGAGTTTTTATCAAGAATGGGTCTTGGACTTTTTCGAATGCCTTTACTGCATGGATTGAGATGATCATGTGATTCTTTTCTTCTGTTTTATCTATGTGGTGGATTACATTGATTGATTTTCTAATGTTGAAACATCCTTGCATACTTGGTATGTGTCCCACTTGGTCGAGGTGTGTTATTTTTTTTGATACGATGCTGAATTCTATTGGCTAGAATTTTTGCATCTATATTCATGAGAGATATTAGCCTGTAATTTTCTTTTCTTGTGGTGTTTTTGCCTGATTTTGGTCTCAGGGTTATGCTGGCTTCATAGAATGAATTCAGAAGTATCCCTTCAAAAGAGTAGAATTCTGTCTTAACTCTTTATGGCTGTGTTCCTTACTCACAGTTGTTACTCATTAAATATTTGCTGAGAGTACATACAAACCAGATGTAACTCAGGGTGAGTTTGACCTGAACAGCATCTTGGACTGCCACATAGGTCAGAAGACAGAACTTTCAAAAGCAAAAAATAACTAAAGCAGAAATAATTAATTGTCTATGGGACCTAGAAAACCAGGCTCTGATGAAACATTTGACAACCCCAAGATCCTGGCTGCTGCTTAATCTTGCATCAACCCAGTCCCACCGCAGGCAGTAAACACATTTAATCCGACATACACAGAGGCCCTGGAGGTATTTTCCAGGGATCTTGACTGATTTCACAGGCCACTTCGCAGGCTCAGCAGGCAGTGGGTGACTCAGCAGCCTCCTCCTCAGGGGCCGTCTGGATACTTGCCTGAGCTCTGCGTGAGTCAGTGAGCAGTGCCAGAGAGGAAAAAAACATCCACAGCTCTCCAGTAGAAATTTCATTCTCCTGAGTTCGTTTTCTGGTGAAGGGAAGACCCCGCAAGTCACCCCTTTGTAATCAGTGAACCATCTGAAGGGCACTGATGTGAATATTTGTTGACTGTCTCGTACCCCACCCCCAATCCTTTATGGAAAGCTTTCTTTGGCCAGGCCCTGTGTGAGTGCTTCACATATTATTTCATTTAATTTTCACACTAACACAATTAGGTGGGTATTTTTATACCCATTTTACCAATGACGAAGCCAAGGTTTAGAGAAGTTAGTAACTTCCCCAAAGTAGGTGGGAGAGCCAGGTTTGAACCACGTGTGTCTGCCTCGACTCTTTCAGTTGACCCTGGCTGCCTTTATGTTTTAGCTGACCCTTCAAAGTTGGACAAGATAATGAACATGTGTGAATATTTTACAATTTACGTAGTGTTTTTTTTCCCCCAAACAGCCTAGAGCGGCGGGTCGCAGATAGATCCAGGTAAAATTTAACTCTGATTTATTTGGAAGCCTCCCAGGAGTTGTTTACCATTTTGGAAAATCACATCAACAATGACCACACTCCTGCCATTTGTATTTGTGGCTGCTGTGTTCATGGTGATCTGCTTAGAAGTGCAAGCACTTGCAAACACTGCGTCTTCTAGCAGTCTTGCCTGAGCATCTACATCTTGAAATACAGATTCTCTTGTTATAAATTACTCTTTTTAGTTGTTCTTTATAAGCCTTATTCAACTACATGTTTTCTTCTTAATTTTTTTTTTTTTTTTTGATGGCATATGTTTCCAGTATTGGAATGCATGCTTACTAATTGAGTGTGTTTAAATTTTTGGTTGGTAATATGGATTTTGAGAAATATGATCTGGTAATACAAGCCACCAATGAAGGGAGTGGCACTCTGGTGCCATCAATCCGTAGTATGACAATATACTGCTGAGAGCTAGATAAGTAATTTATTGTGGGCACCTTTCCATTAGGTTTCATGGGGAACCTTTGATTTTCCAAATATGACACAGAAAACCCAAAACAAACCCATCAGAGCTCCCTAACGATTGCGCAGGAAAGCCATAATTATGCCTGCAAGCATTATCTCACAGAAATAAAGGAAAAAAAGGCATAAGTTTACAAAACTAACACTTCCAGGAAACGTCACCTAAAAGAATGCTCAACGTACACAATAATGAGGCTCCAACTCCGGTCTGCTGAGCTTCACATATTTCAAACGGGACCCACCTTGACGCTAAATGCATTAGAACCAGAATAACGCCTTATCTCTGAGGTCCAGAGGCATAAAAAGTGGTTAGCATAACATTTGTGCCAATGGTAATGAGAGGAATAGTACAGTTAGAGCATTATATTAGTTTTTTGAAGCTAAGTGCATAAGTAAATTATTTTATCTATGCATTTCATTACTAGGGAGCATTAAAAAATATTTTTACTTAAAATGGGGTGTTGGGTCTGATAAGGCCAATGACCAAGGGCCTGGAAGAAAGAGGAGAACCAAGCTAAATAGAATCTGGGGGCTTAAAAATGTTGCAGTAATGGCTGAGCTTCCTGCTCTGTGCACAGGTCTTTTCCCCAAGCATTTCCTGTTCCTGTGGCCTCTCTGCTTTGGGGATTAAAACAGAGGAAGAACCAGGACCAGAAGCTAGTCTTGGCCAGCACAGTAGTGAGGAGGAACGAGGGACTCCGTGGCTACCAAAGAATGGCTAACAAAAACCCTTAAAGATTTTCTCCTGAGAAGTGAGAAAATAAGAGAGAGACACTGAGAAAAGGCCCCAGTGAATAGTGGCAGGAAATACCAGGCAGGCCCAGGTGTAGGCAGAGGGAGCCTGGTGCTTTGCTCAGGAGGCTGGATGTGACGGTGGGAACCCCTCAGCACCTGGCCCGATTCCAGGTAATTTGGTGCCAACTCCTGAGGCTGCTGGTAAATGTTGGCCTAGGCAGAGAGTGGGAGCTCAGTCTGGGTGCAAATGCAGAGCTCTGCTTTTACCTAAAGTGTCTTTGTTTGCCACCACCCCACACCCCAATAATGGCTAATGATAACAATAGCTTATACTATATCTCATACTTACCATGCTGCAGACATTGTTCTAAGTTCTTGAACTGTGTTCACTCACTCCTCACAACAGCACTCTGAAATAGGAACTATTTCTATTTCCATTTACAGATGAGAAAACTGAGGCACAGCAAGGTTAAGTAATTTGTCCAGAGCCTGGCTATGAAAGGGATATCCAGGCCCACTGCTCTGCTCCCAAGGGCTGCCCCTCAGGCCTCTTTGTTATGTACATGGTGCAGTCCCATGTACAGTTTCATTTTCTCATGAAGCCTAGGGTCCTCCTCTGATGTATCCCAGTCCAACAGCCCCCATATTGGGCCATCTACCACTCAGCCTCCTGTATTGATGGAGGACAGATGGACTGACTTTATGCAGATTAGGCTGGTACCGAAGTAGTATGGCCTGAGAAATACTGACCCACAAAGATTCCCTCTCCACTCATTATATTGTCTGATATTACACCTTTAGAGGCCATTCCTTTGGCTTAAATTGCTGCCTCTCCTAATATTCAATTCAATTCAATAAACATTTATTGAGCACTGTGCTAGCTGTCAGGACACAAAGATGAAAGATGTTACCTTGTTTCTGTGAAGCCGCGTCAGGCCTGCCACCTACACTAGAACATTTCTGCAGGAAAAGCAACCTGGCCAGTACGGCCAAATTACAAGGAACCCTCTCAGTAGGAATGCCCCATATCAAAGGAGAATTAAGCACTCGTGTTGGGTCAGGGATGATGGAAAGTGAGACCAGGCCTGCTTGGAGAGAAAGAGCGAGAGAGAACAATCTTCCCAGGGTCCCAAAACTTTTAGAAATCTGGAAAAATACCTCAAAAAAGTTAGACTAAGCGGGGAGCTATGTTATGATAATAAAAATAAAAAAATATATAATGAATTTGAGTCAAATGCCCCTTCTCTCCACTGGATCCTAAACTCTTAAAAAATAAATCTTGGAGGTTTGGAATTATTTTGTTGTTTTCTTTTTATCTGCTATCAAACTCTACCCTCCCCTCTAGAGGTCCAGCAAGGGAAAAATATATATACTATGGCTGCTATCTTATCATTTCAAATTTGAAGTGACAAAGACATGTAAGGACAAACATTTTCCAGCTGTATACTTCACTGATTCTGTCTCTGCTGTTTGCCTTCAGCTAGACCGCTGAGGGGGACCATGAAGGAGAAAGAAGTGGAAACCACGCAGGACTGATCAACAAGATATCTACAACTGTGGTTTCCATGTTTTTTACCATGCATATCATCAATAAAAAAATTTTGAGCATTCACCCCTAATATATGTGCGCTCATTTAATTACCAGTTATATGCATGTTCTACTGCATAGATAGTTAGTACATTATGCTGTTGTTGTTAGCTGCTGTCAAGTCAGCCCCAACTCATGGCAACCCAAAGCACAGTGGAGCAAAGTGCTGCCCAGTCCTGTGCCATCCTCATGATTGGTTGGGGATAAGACCATTGTGATCCATAGGCTTTTCATGACTGATTAATAGCATAACAATTCTACACCTGTTGTCTCCATTTATTTTACTCTACATATATCATCAGTAAAATCTTTTTGAGCATGTGCCCCTAGTATATGTATACTCATTTAATTATTTATCAGTTACACACACGTGCTACTGAATATATAATGTACATTATAAAACTCATCAAAAAAGAAGTTCAAAAGTATAGGATTTAAGAACATTAAAACTGTCATCTTTTTCTACCCCAATGGGTCTTGTTGCCCAATCTAGGTAGCACACATGCCACTCTGGTGACCCTTTCACATGGTCATATCTAGCAGAAACAGCACCAGCTCCCGCTGATGCCTGACAGGTTCACTAAGCCCAGAATCAATGAAGCTCCAGACTTACCCGCTGCCACTGGAGTTCTCTAACACAAGCAGGAAACTCCATCAGAAAGTGCCGCCGACAAAGCGTTCCCTTTAACCCTGGTAAAGAATTCTGTGGCTTTGTGTGTTTTCTAGACATGTTTCACAAACATGATGTCAGACAGGGAGCGACAGTCTGTTTTCAGGATTTGTTTTTGAGGGAACTTACTCAACCCTGACTTCGCAGCCAACCGCACCACTTCTCATCACATATAATTACACAGGGTGGTGACTCTGCCTGCAAAGGCTGGAGGTAAAAGTATACTTCAGGGACTAAGACAGGCCAGAGTCTTTATAGTACACATATTTGTGAATTCCTGAAACACAGAGAATCCCTCAAATCAAACAGAACCAAATTCTGTGGACAAGTTACATTTGAAATTTTGTGTAGGCCAGTTTTATTTTTTTCAACCGACGGATCAAAACTCAAAATTGGTGTCAGAGAAAAATACATGACAAAGGTCAAATTCTAATTAAATGAATCCAAGCTATACCACGTCTTCTTTTGTACTGGCCTTGATCTCTACCATTATTTGGTTATACAGAGATTTAAAATCTAGATAGTGTTAATTATAAAAAATTTTCTATTTCAGGAGATGACAATGCTTTCTTTTCCTTGTTTCCTATGCTGCTTCCAACAACTGCTAGGAAACAATAAACTTCAGTGGCATGCTTGATGGGTGCATAGAAGTGTATCTCAAAGTGTACACAAATACATACTACAAAGGAAGTTCATCAACAGAGATTTCAAGAGAGCAGTAGTCAGAAGCAAGTTGACGGCAAGGAGTGTACAGGTAAACTCAAACCCATATGTATGAGAATTAACTTTGATAGGAAAGAAAGCTGGGAAACCCACCCCTGGCCTTGCAGACTTCCGAGCACATTCTAACACACTGTCAGACTGCAGCAGGTCATCACGGTCAGGGAGTGCTACAATACCTGCCCACACCCTCCTCCCCCACATCTGGAGAACCTCTTCACCAGCTGTGGTTGTCAGGGTCTTCTTGCTAAGCCAGCCTCTGTGAATGTCAGACATGTGGAGAGCTACATTTCTGAGAATCCATGCAGAGCAGCAATTCTCAAACCCTGGGAGCACATTAAAATCAGCTGGGGCATTTTAAAAATGCTGATGCCTGGTTCTTTCCACTGTTAGAAATTTCCCTTTAATTGTTCTAGGATTTTTAAAATGTCCCCAGATGAATCGAATGTGGAGCCAGGGTGGGGAAGCTCTGGATAGGCATTTCCCTCCAGGCCCCAGCTATCTAGGTGAATACAGCTACAGTGAAACCTGGGACAGCCAGAACTGGATGGGACTGCCTTGTTTTTCTGGGTCTGGCAAGTTTTCTGCCTTTGACAGGGTGCAGTCTTACCACTTTTTGATTGCTCGTTTTAGTGGAAAATATTTGAATTTTCCGTCTCTGACAGGTTTTCACCTTACACAGAGTAGAACTGTCCCATTGAATTTCCGAGGCTGTAATCTTTTTTTTTCTTCTAAATTTTGTTGCTGTTGAGAATATTCACAGCAGAAGATACACTAATTCAACAGTTTCTACGTGTACAATTTAAGTGACATTGATTACATTCTTCAAGTTGTGCAACCATTTTCACCCTCGTTTTGTGAGCTGTTCCTCCTTCATTATCATAATCTCACTACCCCCTTAGGTTCCTGTCTAATCTTTCGAGTTGCTATTGTCAGTTTGCTTCTATATAGATAGATCTTAAAAGAGCATAATGCTTAAGGCAGACGTTTTTTTGCTACTTAAGCTAAACTATTGTTTGGTTCATAGGATTTTCAATGGCTGATGTTTTCAGAAGCAGATCGGCAAGCCTTCCGCGCTTCCTCTCAGTGGATTCGACCCTCCGACTTTTGTTAGCGGCCTAGCACATTAACTGTTTGCACCGTCCAGGAACTCCATAGCCTTTATTAGCTATGTAAATGTTTGTTTTACTAAGTACTTAATTTGTTCTCAGTTCTTCTGTCATGAAACATAATTCATAGTACTTAAGGTATCTGCTATACATTCAAATATATTTCATTATTTTTAACACCCTCTCTTGTAATAGCAAATAGTGCTTCAAAACATTGAGAATCCCAGGAGAACAGAGGCCCAGCCTGTGTTATCTTCTCTTTCCCCAGTGCCTGGAACTGTGGAGCTACTTAATTATTTGCTGAATGGGCTAATGAACGAACAGAGAAATTTAAGACCATATGTTTGACTGTTGAACTCAAATATATTGAATGACAGAATCTAGATCTAAGAATATTTCTGCATACAAGAATACTGAGCTGAATCTAATCAAATCAACTCCTCTAACAGAGGTAAATGTAAGGTCCTGTTCTTAAGTCCAACATTCTGAGTGGCATGAATGGTTTGCATTTGACTACTAACTGAAAGGTTGGAGATTTGAATTCACCCAGCAGAAGAAAGGCCTAATGATCTGCTTCCATAAGGATTACAGTCAAGAAAACCCTGTGGAGCATTTCTATTCTGTAACACGTGGGGTCACCATGAGTCAAAATCTACACGACAGCAATGGGTTTGGTTTGGTTCCTAAGTCCAAGGGTGTAGGTAGAGAAGACAGCAAACATTTTTATCAGTAACATGTGGAAAGGACTCAGTGGTAACCCAAAAAGGTAGTTATAGCCCTGATCATATTAACGGAAGTAGGCAATTCTAAAAACCACCGTTGGGAGAAAGGACAACATAAAAACTAGAGAATATTTATTTAAACACTACTCCTAGGATGTTGGGAGAAATCAAACCATGTCACAGAGAAAATGGCTGGATAACTGAGGAATTTTAGTTTGGAGAAACTCCAGGATTGTAAGACTTATCTTTTAATTATTTAATAGGTTGTCATTGAGAAGACAGATTAGATTTATTCAATGTGACCCTGAAGAGCTGGACTTGGATCAAATTTCAACTCCACAGAAAGAGTAACTTTTCCAAGGTCAAAGAAACCCAAGGAAGGATTATGGAATGGGCTATCTTTCTTAGCGTGAGTTCTCTGTCACCAGAGGTATTCAGGCAGATGTCTATATGTTAGTGATGTTGTTGTGGAGCACTGGGATCTTGTTTAAATGTAGATTCTGCTTCAGTAGGTCTGGAGAGGAGCCCGATAGATATTCTGCATTTCTAACAAGCTCCTAGGTAGTATTAATTCAATGGCCTTTGAGGTCCCTTCCAACCCTGAGGCTTTGGTTTCTATAAAATGGATGCATGTCCCCTCCTACATTAATTCCATTGCCTTTGACTTCTAGGTGTGGCCTGTTGCAGCCAGTTCTAACGAGAGACCTTTGGGAAACTTCCCAAATTAGGTCAAAGACCCCAGTGAATGCCATGTAATGGTTTTTGTCCACAAAAGAGAAGGGACTAACAGACTGTGATCACTATTCTCAGTTAAGATATGCAAGGGTTACTATTCTTTTTCCTAAAAGATGGGCTATATATTGGTAGAGATGGAGAATGAGTTACATCTGCAATATCCTTCTTGTTCTTTTTGCTACATATCTATAGCTATAGGCAGATTAGGGAAAAACTTACAATTAGGAAGAAATTTTGCCTTCCAATTAAGGCAAAAGAAAATTTTCATTGCATTTACCATGGCTTCATTAATTTCTATCTCAATTAAAAGGGTTAGAACACTGTCGCCTCTTGCTGGAAACTTCACAAGAGGTCTCTTCAAGGGTTTGGATATAGGATGGGAACAGAGTCTTTCTGTCACCCATCCCCTCCCCAAGCGCGGGAGAGACAGCAGGTTGCTCTCACCACCCTCCTCCCAATACTGATCTCACCTTCTTCCTTTGTTACAAAACCCCTCCTTCTTGGCTAGGGAAAAAAAGGTCTCTATCTTCTAGGCTCCTTTGCTCATTTTCCTGATCCCTTATTCCTCTTTAAAACGTTGATAATGATGGAAAAAGACATTCCACTTGGGAATAATATAATGCTATAAACTTTTTTAAATGAAGCATTGTCATTTTATTCTGAATATTGAAGATGATACATTGTGGTACAAGGAGCAGAGAGATAATGTCTTTGATCTTCAGCTAGGGTATTAAATGATGCCTGGAGGAAGGAACTGCTTTTGACTCTGAAGTGCCTGAAGAGTTTCATTAATCATGAATCTCCCCGTCTACTGGGGATGAAAGAGATTGGTGGATTAGGAGTCAAAAAATGATCAGTTTCTGTTGCTGGTGGTACTGGTGGCATAGGGACTATAGTAAATCCTCTGTCCATTGGTGGTTTCCTCTGATAAAGCTAAAATCAAGACAAAAATGCATTTATAAATACATGGCATGTAAAAATTATATAGCTACTATTTGTATTATTAAAAAAATAAAGTTGTAGAGTGTCTTAGTCATCTAGTGCTGCTACAACAGAAATACCGCAAGCGGGTGGCTTTAATGAAGAGAAGTTTATTTTCTCAAAATCAAAGTAGGCTAAAAAGTCCAAATTCAAGATGTCAGCTCCAGGGGAATGCTTTCTCTCTCGGCCTTCTCACCAGTGTTCCCCCAGACTAGGAGCTTCTTAGCGCAGGGACCTGGGTCCAAAGGACGCACTCTGCTCCTGACACTGCTTTCTTGATGGTATGAGGTCCCCCTGTCTCACTGCTCACTTCCGTCTTTCATATCTCAAGAGATTGCCTCAGAACACAATCCAGTCTTATAGATCCAGTCCTGCCTTACTAACACAACTGCCACCCATCCTTCCTTATTAACATCATAGAGGCAGGATTTACAACATACAGGAAAATCACACAGTACCAGGAATCATGGCCTAGCCAAACTGATACTCACATTTTTGGGGGGACATAATTCAAACCACAACATAGAGGTAGGGAGTAAATAATTTTCAGCCATTCCATATATATATACATATAAGTTTCATTAACTTATTGCCAACTTCTTCTACTTCTCTCTATATATATGACAGGTATCAATGAAATTTTTGTTTCTTTAAGAAGAAAATCAAGCATTCTGTTTCCAATCTTATCCCAGCAAATCTTCCTGGAGAGAACAACTAAAAGAATTGAGGAGGGAAAAAAGCATCAGTTGCAAGTATAAGAGTTTTAAGACAGTGAGGTTTTATGGACCTAAGATTATAGTAAGGAAAGAATCCCAAGGAGTTATTTGGCTCTGCTATTCTTCTCAAGGGGCTCTGGTGGCACAGTGGTTAATCTGTTGGCTGCTAACCAAAAGATCATCAGTTCAAATCCACCAGCTGCTCCTTGGAAACCCTATGGGGCAGTTCTACTCTGTCCTGTAGGGTCATTATGAGTCAGAACTGACTTGAAGGCAATGGGTTTGGTTTTTTGGTTTTATTCTTCTCAAATGGAGCCCTCATGGCACAATGGTTAAGTGTTTGGCTGCTAACTGAAAGATCAGTGGCTCAACTGGAGAAAAGACCTGGCAATCTGTTCCCATAGTAATTACAGCCTAAGAAACCCATGGGCAATTCTACTCTGTCATATAAGGTCACTATGAGTCTGAGTCCACTCGACAGCACACAACTACAATATCCTTCTCAAGAGACTTGGCAACTCCAGAAGTAGTGGCTGAGAGGCTGAGAAGCTGTGCAGAGCTTTGGACAAATTCATAGGGCTAGGGAATAAAAATTCAAGTTCAAGGGCTGCCAGAGAGAAGGGGACCTGGTAAGCAACCAGGCTTTTGGTTAGAATTCCAAGGACCTCATCCTAGGAGTAAGTGTGAAGCAGAAGGCACTTGTTCTAATAATCTCAGTTCTTGTTCTGGTTATCTCAGCCTCTGATTGGAGTGAGGTGGTCTGTAAATGTTGTATTCACAGCCTATAGGCCCAAGAGAAACAAGTTAATCCTCTCTGGAAGAAAACAACTTCATTCAGAACCTCAAGTTATCCCTACAATTTTCATAAATAATATTCACCACTCAATCAATAAAAAATAACAAGAAAAAAAAGAATACAAAAAAGACAAGACTAACTGAAAACCATAGGGATAAAGTAGACAATAGAAGCAGAATCTCGGGAGATTCAAAAAATGCAGTTATCAGACACTGCATAATACTATGATTAAAATGCTCAAGGAATCAAGTGGTAAGATGGAGTCTTTTGGCAGAGAACTGGAAACTATAAAAGAGAATGTAATCAACATTTTAGAACTGAAAAATGTAATAACTGAAATGAAGAACTCAATAGATTTCTTTACCATCAGATTAAATACAACTGAAGACAGAATTAGTGAGCTGGATGATAGGTCAGAAGAAAATATCCAGACTGAAGCAGAATAAAACAAAAGGATGGAAAATACAGAAAAAGAGTGTAACAGCTAAATGGGAATTGGTGTAAAGGTAAAATGTGTATGTGGAGTTTAAGAAGACAAGAGAGAGAATAGGGTGGAAGTGATATTTGATCAGATAATGACTAATAATTTTTCAAAAATGGTGAAAGACATTTAATCCACAGATTCAGGTGGTGCTATAAACCCCAACCAAGACAAATGCAATGAAAACAACTACATATGATGGTAGATCTTCTGAAAGCCAGAATTAAAAAATACATTTAATAAGATATTTAAAAACCAAAACTATGACAATTTAAAGGAGCCCTGATGGTGCAGGGGTTAAAATGAATGTTTTCTTTCTTAAATAATTTCCTTCTGAGATTTGTGTGTGTGTGCATACGTGTGTGTGCGCACGTGCGCGTGTGCGCGTAGGAAACATAATGGAAGTCTGAGAGGACCATTGGTTAATAACGGTCTTCAACATTTTTAACAAATTATAACTCTTTTGGACAGAGTTTTAGTTTTACCTCTCCTGTTAATTAACAATTTTGTTAAAATGGGGAAAATTCTTAATTCATAAATGATGATTTAGAGCTTTATTAAAAAGATTTAAACTGAAAAAGAAACCAGTATTATGACAACAAAACTCTCAAACATGATTTCACATTTCCTATATCTTCCCCTTTATTTTCCTGATCCCTTGCTCCTCTTTCAAGTCTAGTTAATAATGGAAAATAACAAGAATAAAACTTACGCAGATATTCAAGAGCTCATATAACCTCAGAAGTTGCTGTAAGGGGGAAAAAAAGACAGTTGTTGACATTTAATTGTTAGTAAACTTTGCTTCAATTCAAATATATTTCAAAATGTTCTGGAAAAAAAGTAAGACACATTAGAAGAAATTACAAAAATTGTTGTAAGGAAGGTCTGTGATGAGTAGAGAAACTTGTAATGTAAGCTGGGTTAGCACGTAGAAAAGAAGGGAGTTAGGACTTGGCTGAGATGAGTAACAGTACAAAAAGTTTTCAAGTATTAACTCTAGTAGGAAAAACAATCAGGAAACTGAGGAAAACAGTGATTTATCTCTGCTCTTCTAGTCAGTCTATGAAAGAAAAAGGTGGTAGGGCACCAACATGGGGAGCAGAGAGCTGTGTGCACTGGCAGTTCTCTCTGGGAGGCCAGTATACTGACTAGCTGTGTGCAGAGACCTGCATTTTCACAGATACTCCAAGCGTCTTCAGGGAGCTAGAAAGCAGCAAGCAGCATACCAAGAGGCCACAATCTGTAGACCAAAATCTATGCTAAAGACAATTACTGGGGGGATAAAAAACAAAACACAAACTTAGCTTGGAATAAGATTGCTCCAAAAAAAAAAAAAAAAAAAAGTACAAAATTTTCACTTGAGAGAAAGTTCTCTAAAAAGAATTTAATACATGAAATTATATGAGGAATTTTTAATATCATAACGGATGTATTTAACAAATTTACAGTGTAATGCAGGGATAGTCTATATTCTTTGACTGACCTCCTGAGAAGTAAAGACATAATATTAAATTGCAAAAACAAAATACCCTAGTGGTTTCTAACTTCTTGTTAATTAACTTCTGTTTAAATCAGATTTTGCTAAGCTTGTAAAAGAAATTTTATGACTTACCTTATCCCCTTATTTGCAAAAGAGAAGTACTTATCTATTGAGAAGGGTGTTGTTCACCCAAAAGAGAGATAACTCAGGGCCTGTGTTGATGATAACAGGCCTGGAGAGGTTCTATTTCTCTGGATATGATTCTCCCAATCATCAGGGACCATCTACAGAATTCCGAGCTACACCAGTCCAACTTCTTCCTACACTTTCTACCTTAGACTTTCAGTTTTTACCTTGGAGAAAATCTTCTAATCATACTTTATGTTCCTGAAAATATTGTTTTTTGAAAATGTCAAATATTTTCTCTCTATATCATATCTTTTTAGGGGACAGTAAACATACCCTAACTTACTTTGGGAGGGGGCAAAAAAAAAAGAGCAATTACCTTCCAGTGGTTGCAATGATGATAGCGAATTCCAGAATGAAGTTTTCGCAACTGTGAAAATTGAGAGACAAAGAGTAAGGGGACTGAGAAAATGTATAGTAATGATAATGATGAAAGAGGAAATTTATAGACTCTAAATTCCTTGAAGGCAGGACTGTTTTTTATTATCTTTGTAATCTTAGCACCTAGCTAATTATGTATCTCTAATAGATTTTCTAGAAAAGTTTTTTTAAAGAATGAGTGAATGAATCTTGCATATGTTAGCATCAGTCACTAATCCTTTTTAATACCAAGACATATAATCCTCTCAAACTCACTCTCTTCTTTGATCACAATAACATCTTGAGCTGTAGCCATGCTTAACTTACTACTTCTGGGCTACTGGTTGTCTTAAAGCCTATCGAGAGTCCCTTTAGGGCACCTGCAGATCCCACCCCTCCCCCACCCCCCAGAGTGTCGCTCCCTCAGACTGAGGCCGTCAATCTTAGCTGCTCCTTGAAATAATCACCTGGGGATTTATAAAAAAAATCCCATGTCTGGGCCATACCCTAAGCCAATTAAGTCAGATTTTTTTAGTGTGGGACCCAGACATTGTTCTGTTTTTTTTTTTTTTAAAGTTCCCCCCAAGCAATTCAAAGTGCAGCCAAGGTTGAGAACCACTGCTCTGTTCTGCGGCCAGTAGAGCTTCCCCATTGCCCTTGACTCAGATCTCTTGGTTTTCTAGCAGGTCTTTCAAAATAGATTGAAAGAATTGCTTTCAGCTCCAAAGAAACTCTTTACAGTAGTAACTGTGGCTTTGGCTCCTATGAAGGAGAAAAAAAAATTTTTTTTTTTTTTAGGGTTAAGTGCAACTAAAAGCTCAGATTGTATGGGCCAAGGCTAATCTGCAGAAATAGACATAGAGAAGTTACTTACTGGTGTGCAATGAGCTGTGACCAAAAAGAAAGCAACCAGGAACACCACTTTCATCTTTACACTCTGTATCTGCAAGTAAAACAAGAGTATGATTTCTTAACTTAGGTATATGGAACCCTTTCCTGCTTGTGTAGCCTGACACTGGCTCAGGCATGTTGTTAAGGAAGTTGGCTGAAGATCATGCGATTTGGAACCAAACGATGTATAGATTAGGGATTCTGGAAGATGTATATAATCGGAACATAGATTATGATTCAAATGCCTTATGAAACTTGTCGCGCCTGATTCAGGATCTAAATCGTATATATATGTATATATATATATATGTCCCATAGGATTTTCTAGGCTGTAATTTTTATGTGAGCAGATTGCCAGGTCTTTTCTTCTTTGGTAGAGCTGCTGGGAGAATTTGAACGGCCAACCTTTCACTTAACCATTGCGCCACCAGAGCTTCTTCATACGTATGTATACATGCGTACAATACTGTATAAAACATTTAATGCTTATTAGAAATACTTTCCCAGTGAGTTTTAAAGAACATCATTGGTCTACTCTATTAACTGCTTCTGAAAGCACAGCTTTCTAGTACTTACAATTTCATTCGATTCTCACAATGACCTTGATAGGTAGATATGGTTAGAAGTGGGTATTTGTCCTGTTTACTCCCCTACATTATGATGTAGACTGTTTATTTGGTGTATTAGTACATGTTCATAGGTACAAGGTTTTTCTGTTCTCTACTGCATCATGGCAGCTTTTATGTAATCAACCTCATCTTTCATGTAAACAAGAAAAATTCCAAAGTGCTAATAATACACCTTTAAAATGATATATAAAATGCCCTTTTTGTTGTTTTGAGGAAAGAGAAGGGAGATAAGGTATTCTGAGTATAAATATAAATATAATTGTTACATTTCTCCATAAGCGGAATACTATAATTTTCATCGAGTATATTGATTGATTCATTTTCACGAATAAGAGATTTCATTCATGGTATACATTTATTATAAAAGTTAATTCTGCCATTTGAAATACTTTTTTTATAAACAGGACTATACATATAATTTTAAAAACAGAATCAAGAGGGAAAATAACGACACATACCCTATTCTCTTAGATCTGCATAATACCATAAGGCCAGAACCAAACAATTAACAGTTGATTTTAAAAAATCCTTCTTCAAGTTTAAACAATATTTGAAATGGGAAGAGAGACTTCAAGAGGATGATATGAAGACCAAGTTTATGTAAATACTATTATTTACATAATAATGCTTCCAGCTCCCTGCTTATAAATGTTGATGTTTCCCTTATTTTTCTTTACTTACATTACTAAGAAAATGAAGGAGAGGAAGAGAAATATTTGCAGAATTACTTCAAAAAAGTCCATTTATATAGAATTTTTGTCACAATTTTATAATTTGTTTTCAGTCATTAACTATTTTAAAGCCTTAATATAACCCAGAAAAAAATCACAATAACATATTTAAAATATACATAAATGTGAGCATATAAAATAATATTTAAAGAATCAAATAAAAACATCTGTCCTGACTATAAAAGTGAATTAAAACATATTATTGTGATGGATTGAACACAATCTTCCTAGATGTCCATATCTTTTGTAAGATAATATAATGTATAATTGAAGATGTTACCTTATATGACCAGGACAAAGGAACTGTCCAATATCGCTGAGATTTCTTCTGAAGCCTGCAGATGTGATATGGATAACTGAAAGATATTTATATATGTATATACCAATGACATGTAATATCATGACATTGAAAAAATGAGTTCTGATGACTCTCATTTACGTATGGATGGAACAGGGGTTTCCCTTGCAGATTAACACCTCATTCTTTGTGGGGCTAAGACCCTTGACTCTGATTATCATAAATTTTTATGGTTACTCGTTACTCATGAGACATGAATAATTCTTTCAGGAGATCTAGGGGTTTGCTTATGAACAATGAGGACAAATAATTGCAACACCTAGGAAAGTACCATTAAGTATTAGTAGTTTGGTTAGGAGATACACCTCGAGAATTTCAACCTAAAAGGCTTAAAGTAAACCCCTCGGCATTTGCATTAATCACAAGAAGTCTTGTTTCCGTATCTCCTTTAGTCGGGAAACAAAGGACTTTGACATGGGTAAGTGGAGAAACCACTAGCCACCTATGTCCAGTCCAAACTCAGCTGCTGACTGTATTTGCCTCCACCTGGTAAAGGTCAGTTCAACTCCCCACAAAGAAAATCTCCAGGGCTCTGCTTATCTCAGAGTCCAGACTCCAACTAATTCAGTGACAGAGAAAGAAGGAAATTCTTCTCTCCTCCAACAAATATTCATTAATTTCTTGCCCTTATATGTGTGACAGGACAAACATCCAATTCCATTCAGAGAAGCCTTCTCCTCTCCACTTCTGTAGGCTCCACTTCTGTGGTCCAGACAGATCAATCAAGTGTCTGCAGCATTTTTACCAAAGTCTGAGTTAGTCAGCCTTAAATAACATCACCAGTGAAACACCAACAGGTCAGTACAGGCAGCCCTTTGCCAAACCCAGTTCAGTACCTTTTCACAGCATTTTATTCAGAGGACTTTCATACATATATGTACTTCCTACTGTGGTTCTGGCCTCATGATATTTTCTGAACCAATTTCCATCCCCTCCTCAACATTTTATTATGAAAATTATGAAACATAGAGCAAAGTTGAATGTTACAGTAAACATCTTAATACCTTCCAGATTCTATTATTAACAGCTTTAACACATATCTATCTATATATCTTCCTATCAACCTATTTGATGCCCATTTTTAAAACTGAGGTATTCATTTTTTTTTTAATCTGTTCATGTTGCAATGATCTTTGCATTTATCTTTTGACTTTGTTTATGGAAGCTAATTGCTTCTAAGTTAGTGTGTAAAGAAGTACATTTAAGTAAAACAGAATATAGTAAGGGGGCATTTGAGCTACCAGCTTCTGACGAGTGCATTAGTGGGCAACAAGACAAGTGGGAAGAGAGGTATGAGTATATGAAAATATGGCTGGTGACAGCATTGTTCACAATAACAAAACAATGGAAACAACCTAGATGCCCATCAACAGATGAATGGATAAACAAACTATGGTACATACACACAATGGAGTATTATGTAACGAGAAAGAACAACAATGAATCTGTGAACCATCTCATAACATGGATGAAACTGGAGGACACTATGCTGAGTGAAATAAGTCAATCACAAAAGGACAAATATTGTGTGAGACCTCTATTGTAAAAACCCATGAAAAAGTTCACACACAAAATGTAACAATCTTTGTTGGTTACCAGGGATGGGAGGGGTGGGGGGGAAATACTAAATAGGCAATAGATAAGTGGTATCTTGGGTGAAGGGTGAGACAGTACACAATACAGAGGAAACTAGCACAACCTGTACAAGGAAAGGTCATGGAAGCCCCATAGACACATCCAAACTCCCTGAAGGACTGAATTGCTGGGTGGAGGGCTGTGGGGACCATGATCTCGGGGAACATCTAGCTCAATTGACATGACACAGCTTATAAAGACAATGCTGTACATTCTACCTTGGTGAGTAGTGTCTGGGGTCTTAAAAGCCTGTGAGTGGCCATCTAGGATACCTCACTGGTCTCATCCCTTCGGGAGCAAGGGAGAATGAAGAGAACAGGATACAACGAAAAGATTAGTCCAAAGGACTAATTGTCCACAGCTACCAAGGCCTCCACCGGACTGAGTCCAGTACACCTAGATGGTGTCCAGCTACCACCACTGACTTCTCTGACCAGGATCACAACAGAGGGTTCTGGACAGAGCTTGAAAAGGATGTAGAGCATAATTCTAACTCACAAAAAAAAGACCAGATTTACTGGCTTAAAGGAGACTGGAGAAACCTTGAGAGTATGGCCCCCAGACACCCTTTTAGCTCAGTGGTGAAGTTACCTCCGAGGTTCACTGTTCAGCCTGGGAGTGGACAGCCCCGTAAAACCAAATGAGACTAACGAGGTACAGGAGTCCAGTGACAAGGGGCAGAAGGCAGAAGGGGACAAGGAAGCTGGTGATAGGGAACCCAAGGTTGAGTAAGGATACTGTTGATGTGTTGTGAGATTGTTAACCATTGTCATAGGGCAACATTTATGGTAACTGTTAAATGAGAAACTGTTTTGTTCTGTAAGCCTTCATCTTAAGTGAGAATAACAGCCCAATTGGAAGAGCATAGTTGATGTCACTGAACTGTGCATGTAGAAATTTTTGAAACGGTGTATCTTTGGCTATGTGTATTTTCACCAAAAAAAAAAGGTTGAGAAGTTAGAGGGTTAATATGTTGTGGGGTTGTTAACCAATGTCATAAAACAACATGTGTACTACTGTTTCATGAGAAACTATTTGTTCTGTAAGCCTTCACCTGAAGTACAATAAAATATTAAAAAAAAAAAGAAAGAAAGAAAATATGGCTGGTGCCAACCCTTAGTGTTGCAGAAGCACGACTGAACCAGTAGCTGGGAACAGGGGTCCTGACTGACTTGATTAGAACAACCCAACAACAAAGGGACTTTCTATCTCCTCAGAGAGGCAGGCCTAATCATCAGTGTAGCTAGTAAGATCTTGAATGATTGAATTTTTCATTTTGTTCTAGTAACACTTAGAAAAGTCATTGAGAGGTACAGAATACTCAGGTCATTGAAGTGTTTTTTTCTCTGTGTTTTCTGAGTGCATCTAGGCTGGTGTTATAAACCACTGGATGTCTACTTGTTGAGACTGGCATAAAGGCTGGTTTTTGTGGAGCTTGGTTGATATGACTCCCCCACGTGTCTGTCAGTTTGTTGTACTGTGGGGGCTTGTGTGTTGCTGTGATGGTGGAAGCTATGCCACGGGTATTCAAATACCAGCAGGGTCACCCATGGTGTACAGGTTTCAGCTGAGCTTCCAGACTAAGAGAGACTAGGAAGAAGGACCCGGCAGTCTACTTCTGAAAAGACTTAGCCAGTGAAAACCTTATGAATAGCAGCAGAACATTGTCTGATATAGTGCCAGAAGATGAGCCCCTCAGGTTGGAAGTCACTCAAAGTATGACTGAGGAAGAGCTGTCTCCTCAAAGTAGAGTTGACCTTAACGACGTGGATGGAGTCAAGTTTTTGGAACCTTCATTTGCTGATGTGGCACGACTCAAAATAAGAAGAAACAGCTGCAAATGTCCATTAATAATCGGAACCTGGAATGTACAAAGTAAGAATCTAGGAAAATTGGAAATCGTCGAAAAAGGAATGGAATCCATAAAGATTGATATCCTAGGCATTAGTGAGCTGAAATGGACTAGTATTGGTCATTTTGAACTGGACAATCACATGGCCTACTATGCCGGGAATGATAACTTGAAGAAGAATGGCGTTGCATTCATCGTCAAAAAGAACGTTTCAAGATCTATTCTGAAGTACAATGCTGTCAATGATAGGATAATATCCATACGCCTACAAGAAGACCAGTTAGTACGACTATTATTCAAATCTGTGCACCAACCATTAAGGCCAAAGATGAAGAAACTGAAGATGTTTACCAACTTCTGCAGTCTGAAATTGATCAAACATGCAATCAGGATGCACTGATAATTACTAGTGATTCAAATGCAAAAGTTGGAAACAAAGAAGAAGGATCCGTAGTTGGAAAAGATGGCCTTAGTCATAGAAATGATGCCAGGATTGCATGATAGAATTTTGCAAGACCAACGATTTCTTCATTGCAAATACCTTTTTCACCAACATAAACAGCGAGTATACACATGGACCTCTCCAGATGGAATACACAGGAATCAAATCGACTACATCTGTGGAAAGAGACGATGGAAACGCTCAATATCATCAGTCAGAATAAGGCCAGGGACTGACTGTAGAACAGACCATCAATTAGTCTTATGCAAGTTCAAGTGGAAACTGAAGAAAATTAGAACAAGTCCAAAAGAGCCAAAGTATGACCTTGAGTATATCCCACCTGAATTGAGAGACCCTCTGAAGAATAGATTTGACTCGTTGAACACAAATGACCAAAGACCAGATGAGTTGTGGAAAGACATCATACATGAAGAAAGCAAGAGATTATTAAAAGGAAAAAAAGAAAAGACCTAAATGGAGTCAGAAGAGACTCTGAAACTTGCTCTTGAATGTCAAGTAACTAAAGCTAAACGAAAAATAGATGAAGTAAAAGAGTTGAGCAGAAGATTGCAAAGGGTGTCTTGAGAAGACAAATTCAAGTATTATGAAGACATGTGCAAAGACCTGGAGATAGAGAACCAAAAGGGAAGAACACGCTCAGCATTTCTCAAGCTGAAAGAACTGAAGAAAAAATTCAAGCCTTGAGTTGCAATACTGAAGAATTCTATAGAGAAAATATTAAACGACACAGGAAGCATAAAAAGAAGATTGAAGGAATACACAGAGTCACTATATCAAAAAAATTGGTTGACGTTCAACCATTTCAAGAGGAAACATATGATCAGGAACCAATGGTACTGAAGGAAGAAGTCCAAGTTGCACTGAAGGCATAGGCAAAAAACAAGGCTCTGGGAATCGACAGAATACCAATTGAGATGTTTCAACAAATGGAAGCAGTGCTGGAACTGCTCACTCGTCTATGCCAAGACATTTGAAAGACAGCTACCTGGCCAACCGACTGGAAGAGATCCATATTTATGTCTATTCCCAAGAAAGGTGATCCAACCTAATGCAGAAATTATCGAACAATATCATTAATATCACATGCAAGTAAAATTTTGCTGAAGATCATTCAAAAGTGGCTGCAGCACTATATCAACAGGGAACTGCCAGAAATTCAAGCCGTATTCAGAAGAGGACGTGGAACCAGGGATATCATTGCTGATGTCAGATGGATCCTGGCTGAAAGCAGAGAATACTGGAAAGATGTTTACCTGTGTTTTATTGACTATGCTAATGCATTTGACTGTGTGGATCATAACAAATTATGGACAACATTGCAGAGAATGGGAATTCCAGAACACTTAACTGTGCTCGTGAGGAATCTGTACATGGATCAAGAGGCAGTCATTTGAACAGAGCAAGGGGATACTGCATGGTTTAAACTCAGGAAAGATGTGCGTCAGGGTTGTATCTTTTCACCATAACTATTCAATCTGTATGCTGAGCAAATACTCTAGAAACTGGACTATATGAAGAAGAATGGGGCATCAGGATTGGAGGAAGACTCATTAACAACCTGCATAACGCAGATGACACCACTTTGCTTGCTGAAAGAGAAGAGGACTTGAAGAACTTACTAATGAAGATTAAAGACTGCAGGCTTCAGTATGGATTGCACCTCGACATAAAAAAAACAAAAATCCTCACAACTGGACCAATAAGCAACATCATGATAAAAGGAGAAAAGAATGAGTTTTTCAAGGATTTCATTTTACTTGGATCCACAATCAACCCCCATGGAAGAAGCAGTCAAGAAATCAAAAGACGCATAGCCTGACCCAAGCCATGGTGTTTTCAATCACCTCATATGTATAGGAAGCTGGACAATGAATAAAGAAGACCAAGAAGAATTGATGCCTTTGAACTGTGGTGTTGGCAAAGGATATTAAATATACGATGGACTGCCAAAAGAACAAACAAATCTGTCTTGGAAGAACTACAACCAGAATGCTCCTTGGAAGCAAGGATGGCAACACTGCGTCTCACATACTTTGGACACATTATCAGGAGGAATCAGTCGTTGGAGAAGGACATCATGCTTGGTAAAGTAGAGGGTCAGCGAAAAAGAGGAAGACCCTCAATGAGATGAATTGACACAGTGGCTGCAACAATGGGCTCAAGCATAGCAAAAATTGTGAGGACGGCACAGGACTGGGCAGTGTTTTGTTTTGTTGTGCATAGGATCGCTCTGAGTCGGAACCACCTTGAAGGCACTTAACAACAACAACAGTAGCTATGACTAAGACAAGAACCTGGTCTACATTGTTAATCCACATTGTCTTCAAAATAAAAAGATAAATGTGCATTTAAATTTTGAACAAACATCATTTTCCAGTACAAAGCTAGTGCATGCCCCTCATAGAAAATTTGGAAAACATAGAAAAGAGCTATGATCCAGCAATTTCACTCCTGTGTATACCCAAGGAATTAAAAACATATATCCACACAAAAACTTGTATAAATGTTCATTACAGCATTATTTATAATAAATCACTGACTGATGAATAGATTAAAAATTGTAGTACATATATATATACGTATACAATGGAATATTATTCAGTCATAAAAAGGAATAAAGTATTAATACATGATACAATCTGCATGAATTTCAAAAACATTATGCTAAGTGGAAGAAGCCAGGCACAAAAGATCACATATTGTATGATTCTATTCATATGAAATATTCAGAATAGTTAAATCCATAGAGACAGAAAGCAGATTGGTGGCAGCTGGGGGCTGAGGAGAAAATGTTTGGAACCATATAGAAGTGGTGGTTGTAAAACATTGTGAATGCGTTAAATGCCACTGTTCACACTTTAAAGATGGTTAATTTGGTTTTATGTGAATTTCGTCTCACTAAAATTAATGAATTAAAAAATAAATAAGAAAAAGATGATAAACACAATAGAAAAGTAGATGAAGTACATAAATATATAGTAATTGATGAAAAAAGAAATACAAATGGGTGTCAATTTGGCAATATTTAAAATGCACATACCTTTTGATGCAACAATTTCACTTCTGGGAATTTACCTTGCCCATATAACCTTACAAGGGGACAAAGACACTGTATTAAATATTCTCCATGCCTTATCTCATTTAATTCTCCCAGGAGCCTTATGAAGTAGGTACTGCCATGAACCTATTTTACAGGTAGAAAAAGATCCTAGCATTTTACTTGGGGTTACCCAGCTGGTAAGCAGTGGAGCTGGGACATCACCTGGGGTCTGTGGCTCCAGAGTATATGCAGAAAGATTCCATCCAGGTGTCTTTGAGAGTGTGTGTTGAGGAAGAAAAAAATGCCTGGATCTGTAGAGGGAAGAAGTAAGATAAGATCCCCTCTGTGAATAAGTCTTTATTTCTGTGGTTTGAAATAACTCAGTAAACATCTAGTAAAGTGATTTAGAGAATCTGAAATTCTGTTTTCACAGCGTTATTCTGTCTCTTTGGAAACTTCACTCTCCTACCCAAGAATTTCTTTCCTTTCTTTGGCATTCCAAGTGATCATGTTGCCCTCTTTTCAGATCCCCCTGGAACGAAATGGGGAAGAGCAAACAGGAAGCTGCCACTGGGGAATTCTGTGCTGGATGGATTAGTGTGGTCAGGTTCACTGTCTCCTACTTCAAACCCCATGGTTTCAGGGTTCAGCATGACTCAGGGCTGCAAACTTCAGAAGGTCTGACTTGGACAGTGACTCAGGAACTCCTGCCAATCTCCCTTGCTCATATCTGAAACTGGGAAGTTTACAAAACTCAAAATCCTTTGCAATCAGAAAAGATAAATCCCTTGTAAGGAAGACAGACACAATGGAAAATTCCACTAGAAATAGCTGAAACTGCCTGGCTCTAGTGTCAGCAACTGGGAGTCAGATGTGGCCAGATGACTACAAAGGGTATACAGCTGGACAAATCTGCCCCTCCAGGGAGTGAACACCTGGAGGGCATCTCTGATTATTAAAATAAGCTTGAGGACTATATAAACCAGGACCCAGTCTTCTTAGGTGGACTAGGAAGCAAGGCTTGGCGATCTACTTATGAAAATCAACCAACGAAAATCCTATGGGCAATGTTTCTTCTGTCCATTGTGCATGGGGTCACCGTGAGTTGGGAGCCGACTTGACAGCAGCTAGCAACAATGGTCTTCTTAATGACTATCTCAGAACTACTCGTTGATCAAAGATTAGACGAATGTTTCTCATCCTGACTGCACAATAGAATCACCTCAGAATTTTTTTGAAAATCGCTATGCCTAGGCTCCATCCCCAGAAATTCTGATTTAATTGGGCTGGGATGATGCCCTGGCATTAGCATTTTTTTAAATGTGTGTTCAGGGTTGAGAAACACAGAACTAGACTAAGAAGGGGTAATGTCCCATTCATCTTTGTATTCACAGTGCCTAACACAGTGTCTGGCACTTAGTAAGGCATTTGTTAAGTGTTTACGGAATGAGTGTGTGAATAAATGAACTAGTGTCACCACATAAATAGCTATTGTGGGTTTCAAAGTACCTTTTTATATGCTTCTCTCATTTAAGTCTTAATGATTTCCCTGAAAGATATTGTTGTATGATGCCCATTCTACAGATAGGGATACTCAAGCTTAATAAGATTAGGTGACTTTCCCCCAAATTCCACAAAACTAGTAAATAGGCTGTTTTTTTAACTCTTGCCCACTTGGCAGTTTAATGACTGGGAAGGTCCTCATCTGGCTCAAATTGTGCCCTAAGAAAATCACCTCAATATCATTGTTATACCTAAAAATGAACAAGACTCCACCAGACTGAGTCCAGCACAACTAGATGGTGCCCGGCTACCACCACTGACTGCTCTGACAGGGATCACAATAAAGGGTCCCGGACAGAGCTGGAGATAAACGTAGAACAAAATTCTAACCAAAAAAAAAAAGACCAGACTTACTGGTCTGATAGAGAATGGAAAAACCCAGAGAGTATGGCCTCCGGACACCCTTTTAACTTAATACTGAAGTCACTCCTGAGGTTCACCCTTCAGCCAAAGATTAGACAGGCCCATAAAACAAAATGAGGCTAAATGGGCACACCAATCCAGGGGCGAGGACGAGAAGGCAGGAGGGGGCAGGAAAGCTAGTAATGGTGAACCCAAGGTTGAGAAGGGGAGAGTGTTTTTCATATTGTGGGGTTGGTAACCAATGTCACAAAACAATTTGTGTATGAATTGTTTAATGAGTGAACCTTCATCTAAAGCACAATAATAAAAAAAGAACAATAATTCCTTAATATCAACTATCCAGCCAGTATTCACACATCTGATTTTTTTTTAACAGTTTCTCTCATTAAGACTCATGTTTCTTTAAGCCTTTTTTAATATGTAAATTTCCCCTTTATCTCTTTTGGTTTGTCTCCTTATCATTTATTGAAGAAACCAGATCATTTGTCCAGTAGAGTTTCCCAGTCTGGAGTTTGCTGACTGCATCCTTGCTAAGTGCTAGAAACGTTTTGCGAGAAGGGAAACAAATCCGACTGTCAAGGCTAGATAGCTAATACACATAAATTCATGACCCGTAATTAAGAATTTATCTGCAGTGACTATGGCCATGGTGTGCGCAGTTTCTGCTGGGGGGATATCTTCTTCTCGCACTCTTCTTTAACTCCCGGTGAGGTTTACCCCCGCCCGTCTCAGACGTCCTGCCTCTGCCTCTCTGCCGTTGTGCCCTTCCTTCTTCTTCGCTTGCACCACCCGGCGGGAGTTCATGCAGACGTTCCCTGGGGACGCTTCCCCGGA
Organism: Trichechus manatus latirostris; assembly: GCF_000243295.1. Classification (NCBI taxonomy): domain Eukaryota; kingdom Metazoa; phylum Chordata; class Mammalia; order Sirenia; family Trichechidae; genus Trichechus; species Trichechus manatus. The sequence goes on along the minus strand of NW_004444041.1, from coordinate 8,610,268 downwards.
ATGAGCATTTCCTTCCAATCAGACAACATCGCTATTTCTAGTATTTAGTAATAAGGGATTAGCCTTTTCTAGCTGCGCCTGTTATGACACAGAAAATTTGCTCAGAGCGACATCTAGTGGCTGTTTAAAAACTTATTAGGGTGTCATTAGTTACCATGGAGTAGATGCCGACTCATGGCGACCTCGTGTGCAGAGTAGAACTGAGCTCCTTAGGGTTTTCAAAGCTGTGACATTTCTGAAGCAGATCGCCAGGCCTGTCTTCTGACGCACGTCTGGGTGGGTTCAAACCACCAAACTTTCTGCTAGTAGTTGAGTGCATAACCTCTTACACCACCCAGTGTAGTGGCTCTTTTTTAAGAGACATCAAACTGTAGTTAGGCTGTAACATATATATATTTTTAATTACAAAAGTATCACGTGATCATAGGAAAAACCTCAAAAGATACTGAGTAATAATAGACTCGGCAATTAGATTTGTTTTTTCACTCAAAACTTTCCTGCTTCACAATTTGAATAGAAAGTGAAAGAGTAACTACAGTTACTAGTTTGATTTTTTTTTCAGATATTTATATGTGTACGTGTGTGTTGTATGTGTGTCTGTGCGCGTGTGTGTATACTACATTTATATCAAGATACATGTTTATACCAGTGGGATCATATTCTGCTGTCCTGGCATTTTGCTTTTTTCTTGAAGATCTTCAAACTCATTTCTTTTTAATGGCGGCATACAATTTCACAGAAGGGAAGGTTTCCATAATTTATCCACCCCACCCCTCATTAATGGACTTTGAGGTAGATTCCAGTTCTTTTGCTATTACAGTGTTCCCAGGAATGTCTCCGTACATAGAGTTTTGCACTCTTGAGCATGTTTCTGAAGATAGTTTTCTAGAAGCAGAATTACTGGGTCAAAGAGAACAAGCAATTTTTGCACCAATTTACACCTCTACCAACAATGTATGAATGTGCCTGTCCCCAAGTGCTCATCACCTCAGAATGTTATCACTTAAATAAAAATCTTTGTGTAGCTTGACTTCTTATCTTCCTGTTAAACAAAAAAAAAAAAAAAAGATTTTTGTTGCCATGACTAGTTGGGTTCTATGTGATACATTTTTTGTTTTTGTTTTTCTGACCGTTAATCTTCTTAGAGACATTCCACACTGATTTTGTAATCTGGTGGTAGATTCCAATTTAGAGAGAAGGACTTTTTTTTAACCCTTATTAATATTTATTAACTCAAATAATATTTATGGAGTGCCAACTGTGTGCCCAGTCAGATGCTGGAGACACAGCAGTGAACAGGACATGAAAACTGCTGTCTTATTAAGCTCACAGGTGAGTGTGGGAGGCTGGCTCATCAGCCAATCACGGCAGTGTGTGTGACTCAGGCTCTATTGGCAGGCACACAGGTAAGGCAGTGAGGAGGAGACAGAAAGCTTCACATAGGAAAAGGCATTTGAACTGAGTCTTGAAGAATGAGGCCAGATCCACGAGGAGGGTGGACTATTCAGGGGACAGGGAACCAGAATATGAACAGCATGGTATGTTTGGGGGGCTGCAGGAAGACCATGGAAAGGGTTTTGGGAAGCAGCTCAGATTTGAGACTGCAGAGATGGGCACAAGCTGGATCACAGTGTTTGGACTTTATCTGCAGGGCCAGTGTTTCCCAAACTTCGGCCACCTTCCTTATTTTTATTTTAAAAGAAAACATTATCTCAGTACTATTAATTTTAAAATCAATATTATTTGCCATAAATATAAGAAAAACAGAAAAATATAGTAAAAAGAAGGATAAAAAGTGGATACATTGAATACACTTTAAACACATAGAATTTTTAAATAAAATAAAATGATGAATATAATGTGTTTCCAAAAAATGCATGCCTAAAAACGTCATCTGTGAGAAAATTATAACTGTCTATGATCAGTGAGTAATGAAGAGACATTCAGCTCTCTATCACTGAGTTTAAGACTAAGATAAGGGCTATGCCAATAAGACAGTTCCATATTTTTGTTTTTGTGTTAATTAGTTAATTAGTCCTTGAATTCCAACACACCTATGTAGGTAGTTAGGGCTCTTCTGAGTTCCTGAACAGCAGTGTGGCAGGGAGTTCGGTGTGGCCAGGAGAGCTCAGATGACCTCCCAATTCACAGCCAGGAATGGAAACCCAAATTTTCTGAGTCTAGATCCTCATGCCAGGCTGACCCTTACGTATATCTCCAAAAATGGGACTAGCCTGCCTTTAGGAACAGTGACCTCCCCCCGGAAGCATTCCAGCAGAGCTTGGAAGACACCTGCCAGGGAAGTGGTTTTAAACTTGTCCTTAATGTCTAAAGATCCTTATAATTCTTAAGAATCTTTGAGTCTGGGACTGGGAAATAGTTTAGGACACTAACTCAGAGAGTCTCCTACTTGTCTGTCAGTTTGTCGTACTGTGGGGGCTTGCGTGTTGCTGTGATGCTGGAAGCTTTGCCACCAGTATTTCAAACACCAGCAGGGTCACCCATTGCGGACAGGTTTCAGCTGAGCTTCCAGACTAAGACAGACTAGGAAGAAGGACCCAGCGGTCTACTTCTGAAAAGAATTAGCCAGTGAAAACTTTATGAATAGCAGTGGAACATTGTCTGATATAGTGCAGGAAGATGAGCCCCTCAGGTTGGAAGGTACTCAAAGGACAACTGGGGGAGAGCTGCCTCCTCAAAGTACAGTCAACCTTAATGACGTGGATGGAGTCAAGCTTTTGGGACCTTCATTTGCTGATGTGGCATGACTCAGAATGGAAGAAACAGCTGCAAACATCCATTAATAATCAGAAAGTAGTATGTACAAAGTATGAATCCAGGAAAATTGGAAATAGACAAAAATGAAATGGAACACATAAACATTGATATCCTAGGCATTAGCGAGCTGTAATGGACTGGTATTGGCCATTTTGAATCTGACAATCATATGGTATACTATGCCGGGAATGAGAACTTGAAGAGGAATAGTGTTGAGTTTATCATAAAAAGGACATTTCAAGATCTATCCTGAAGTACAACGCTGTCAGTGATAGGATAATATCCATATGCCTACAAGGAAGACCAGTTAATATGACGATTATTCAAATTTATACACCAACCACTAAGGCCAAAGATGAAGAAACTGAAGATTTTTACCAACTTCTGCAGTCTAAAATTGACCGAACATGCAATTAGGATGCATTGATAATTACTGGCGACTGGAATGCAGAAGTTGGAAACAAAGAAGGATCAGCAGTTGGAAGATATGGCCTTAGTAAAAGAAATGATGCGAGAGATCACATGACAGAATTTTGCAAGACAAATGACTTCTTCATTGCAATTTTTCACCAACATAAACGGCGACTATACACATGGACCTTGCCAGATGGAATACACAGGAATCAAATTGACTACGTCTATGGAAAGAGACTATGGAAAAGCTCAATATCATCTTTCAGAACAAGGCTAGGGGCCGACTGCAGAAGACACCATCAATTGCTCACACACAAGTTCAAGTGGAAACTGAAGAAAATTAGAACAAGTCCATGAGAGCCAAAGTACGACCTTGAGTACATCCCACCTGAATTTAGAGACCATCTCAAAAATAGATTTGACACATTGAACACTAATGACCGAAGACCAGATGAGTTGTGGAATGACATCAAGGACTTCATACATGAAGAAAGCAAGAGATCATTAAAAAGACAGGAAAAAAAGAAAAGATCTAAATGGATGTCAGAGACTCTGAAACTTGCTCTTGAACATCGAGTAGCTAAAGCAAAAGGAAAAATTGATGAAGTAAAAGAGCTAAACAGAAGATTTCAAAGGATAGCTCGAGAAGACAAAATAAAGTATTACAATGACATGTGCAAAGAGCTGGAGATAGAAAACCAAAAGCGAAAAGCATACTCAGCATTTCTCAAGCTGAAAGAACTGAAGAAAAGAATTCAAGCCTTGGGTTGCAATAGCGAAGGATTCTACAGGGAAAATATAAAAGAACACAGGAAGCATCAAAAGAAGAGGGAAGGAATACACAGAGGCACTATATTAAAAAGAATTGGTCTATGTTCTCCCATTTCAGGAGGTAGCATATGATCAGGAACCAATGGTACTGAAGGAAGGAGTCCAAGCTGAAGGCATTGGCGAAAAATAAGGCTCCAGGAATTGATGGAATATTAATTGAGATGTTTCAACGAACGGATGCAGCGCTTGAAGTGCTCAGTCATCTATGCCAAGACATTTGCAAGATAGCTATCTGGCCAACTGACTGGAAGAGATCCATATTTACACCTATTCCCAAGAAGTGTGATCCAGCCAAATGTGGAAATTATCAACAATATCATTGATATCACACACAAGTAAAATTTTGCTGAAGATCATTCAAAAGGGGTGGCAGCAGTACATCAACAGAGAACTGCCAGAAATTCAAGCCGGATTCAGAAGAAGACATGGAACCAGGAATATCATTGCTGATGTCAGATGGATCCTGGCTGAAAGCAGAGAATACCAGAAAGATGTTTACCTGTGTTTTATTGACTATGCTAAGGCATTCGACTGTGTGGATCATAACAAATTATGGATAACATTGTGAAAAATGGGAATTCCAGAACACTTAATTGTGCTCATGAGGAACCTGTACATAGATCAGGAGGTAGTCGTTCTAACAGAACAAGAGCTACTGCGTGGTTTAAAGTCAGGAAAGGTATGCATCGGCATTGTATCCTTTTGCTGTACCTATTCAATCTGTATGCTGAGCAAATAATCCAAGAAGCTGGACTATATGAAGAAAAACAGGGCATCAAGATTGGAGGAAGGCTCATTAACAACCTGCGTGATGCAGATGACACAACCTTGCTTGCTGAAAGTGAAGACGACTTGAAGCACTTACTGATGAAGATCAAAGACCGCAGCCTTCAATATGGCTTACACTTCAACGTAAAGAAAACAAAAATCCTCACAACTGGACCAATAAACAACATCACAATAAATGGAGAAAAGATTGAAGTTGTCAAGGAATTCATTTTACTTGGATCCACAATCAGCACCCATAGAAGCAGCAGTCAGGAAATCAGACGTATTGCATTGGGCAAATCTGCTGCAAAAGACCTCTTTAAGGTGTTAAAAAGCAAAGATGTCACCTTGAAGACTAAGGTGAGCCTGACCCAAGCCATGGTGTTTTGAATCACCTCATATGCATGTGAAAGCTGGACAATGAATAAGCAAGACTGAAGAAGAATTGACGCCTTTGAATTGTGGTGCTGGTGAAAAATATCGAATATACCATGGGCTGCCAAAAGAACGAACAAATCTGTCTTCGAATAAGTACAGCCAGAATGCTTCTTAGAAGCAAGGATGGTGAGACTACGTCGCACATACTTTGGATATATTATCAGGAGGGATTGGTACCCGGAGAAGGACATTATGCTTGGTAAAGTAGGGGGTCAGTGAAAAAGAGGAAGACCCTCAGTGAGATGGTTTGACACGGTGGCTTCAACAGTAGGCTCAAGCATAACAAGGACTGTGAGAATGGCGCAGGACCAGGCAGTGTTTTTGTTCTGTTGTACACAGACAGGGTCGCTATGAGTCAGAGTCGACTTGACAGCACCTAACAGCAACAACCTAGAGATTAAGAACTTTATGCCTTTGTTTCAATAATTAAAATACAGATAAGAGGAAGTTATGAGTGCTGCAGAAATAAACAAATTTAAAGCAATGACACTTGGAGATTTATAGAACCCTAATTTTACCTGTATGAGAGTTCTGTGTCCAGCAGCAGTAAATTGTTTAAAAAAAAAACAAACAAACTTATTTACAACTTGAAGAAATGTCAGAAATCCCAAAACACAGAAAGACTTTCATGACTATTAGCATCTTTTCAGAGAACAATGTTTCTGGGAACTATGAGTTTTTCCTGAAATAATTCTTCTATTTTGATTAAGACATGAATTTTAATTCTTTGGATTGCCAGTGTTTTAAGTTATCTATTGTTGTGTAACAAATTACCGTGAATGTAATGACTTAACAATATCCATGTATTATATCTCACAATTCTGTGTGTTAATTGAGCTCAGCTGGGTGATTCTTCTGTTCCGTGTGTTATGAGCTAGGGCTTTTATCATCTAGACTGGAACACTCAGAAAGCCCAACTTTGTTCAATTACAGGTGTGTTCCTGGTGGTCTTTGGCTGCACAATATTGATTGACAATATGAAAAGTTGTTGATACCGTTTCAGATTCCACATTTCTACTAACCTTTAAGAAATTACCACTTGTAAAGTTTTGGTGCAGTATCAGAGAAGAATATCCACAACTATCCAAAAAGGTTATCAAAATGCTCCATCCTTTTTCAACTATATGTGAGACTGTGAAGTATTTTTTCATATATACTTCAACCAACAAAACATGTCATAGCAGATTGACTGTAGAAACATAAATGAGAATCCAATTGTCTTCTATTAAGCTAGACATTAAAGAGATTTGGAAAATTTAAAACAATGCCACTCTTCTCACTAAATTTTATTTTGTTTTAGGATATAGAGTTATTCTTAAAAATACGTTAACATGCAATAGGCTTATTATTATTTTTAAATGATTAATGTGTTTTAAATGTTTTTCAATTTTAATTTCTAATACAGTACATATCAATAAATATAACTCACATAAGCAAAAGCTCTTTGAGATCTTCAGTAATTTTTTTAGAGTGTAAAAGGGTCCTCAAGGAGCCCTGGTAGCACAACGGTTAAGTGTTAGGCTGCTAACCAAAAGGTTGATGGTTGAAAGCCACCCAGGGACTCTGCAGGAGAAAGACCTGGCAGTCTGCTTCCATAAAGATTACAGCCTGGAAAACCCTATGGGCAGTTCTGTTCTGTCACATGGGGTCACTATGAGTCAGAATCAACTTGACAGCACCTAACTACAACAACAACAACCAAAGAGCCCTCAGATTAAAAAGTTTGAGAACCACTGCAATAGAGGCAAACGAGGAAGTAGAGACGCTGGTGAGAAATGATACAGCTTGGACTAGGATGTTAGTAACGAAGCAATAAGAAGGGGTTCAATTCTTGAGAGCCCTGGTGGTGTAGTGGTTAGCTCGACTGCTAACCAAAATGTCAGCAGTTCAAATCCACCAGTCGCTCCGTGGCAACCCTTTGGGGCAGTTCTACTCTGTCCTATAGGGTCACTATCAGTTGGAATCGAGTTGATGGCAATAGGTTTTGTTTTGTTTTGGTGGGAGATGAGAAAAGGGAGAAGTCAAGGACTTCAAGGTTTTGTTTTTGTTTGGCCTGAGAAAACAGGTGGAATGGAACTGACAATCAGATAGGAAAGACCACAAAAGGAGCAGATTTTGGGGGAGAATATAAGGAACTTATTTTGAAAATGTTGAGTTTGAAATGCCAATTAAATATCCATGTGTTAGGGGAGTGTATGGGCAGGAAATATATCTCTAAGAGTCTTGGGCTTATAGATCCTATTTAAAACCAAGAGACTAGATAAGAACAACAAAAGAGGAATGTAGAGACAGAAGCAAAGAAGTTCAAGGACTGAGCCTGGGAGCATTTCAAAATTTAGAGTTCAAGGAAATGAGGAAGAGCCATCCAAGGAGACTGAGACAGAGGAAAACCAGGAGAGTAATGTCCAGGATGGTGTCCAATGCTGCTGATAGGTCAATGTTATGTATTGAATTGTGTCCCCCAAAAATGTGTGTCAACTTGGCTAGGCTATGATTCCCAGTATCGTGTGGTTGTCCTCCATTTTGTAATCTGATGGAATTATCCTATATGTTATAAATCCTAACCTCTACAATGTTAATGAGGCAGGATTAGAGACAGATATGTTAATGAGGCAGGACACAATCTACAGGATTAGGTTGTATCTTGAGTCAATCTCTTTTGAGATATAAAAGAGAGAAGCAAGCAGAGAGGAGAGGGACCTCATACCACCAAGAAAGAAGAGCCAAGAGTGGAGCGTGTCATTTGGGGTCCCTATGTGGAGAAGCTCCTAGACTGGGGAAGATTGATGACAAGGACCTTCCCCCAGTGCCAACAGAGACAGAAAGTCTTCCCTTGGAGCTGGCACCGGGAATTTGGACTTCTAGTCTCCTAAACTGTGAGAGAATAAATTTCTGTTTGTTAAAACCACGCATTTGTAGTATTTCTGTTATAGCAGCACTAGATAACTAAGACAGTCAAGTAAGATAAAGACCAAAATGGATCACTGGAATTTGAAGGATGGTGTGCCAGGATGGGGAATAATGTGGGCAAATGGCCCAAACCAGAAATAGTAGGGTGTGTTAAAGTGTAAAGGGCAGTGAGGAGATGGTAGAGTGGGCAGGGGTCAGCTTGCAAAGGGCCTGGTGTTCCATGTTAAAGAGCTTAGACTTCATGCTTCGATAGGTTTGTGGAGCCACTTAAGAAATACAGGCAGAGAAGCGACACAGTCAGCCTTGTGCTTTAGACAGATCATTCTGGAGACTTGTGGAGGATGGAACTGGGGGAACCAAACTGGAAGCAGGGGGCTCAAAGAAGTGGAGGGCTGTAGCAGAACGCCAGACATGGTGAAGGCTTGCATTGGGCGGTGGGAGTGAGGGTGGAGAAGAGGAAGTTGATCAGAGATATTTAGAAAGTAGAATCTCCAAGACTTAGAAATAGATGGGATTTGGGTGACAAGGTAAACAGTGGTAGCACCAATCTGAGATAGAGAAATTAGGAGAAGGAGCAGGGTAGGGGAGAAATGATTGTCACATTTGGACATATTGTGTTTGAGATGCCCATGGAATATTTAGGTGGAGACGTTGGGTCAGCAACTGGATATACAGGTCTAAAACCCAAGGAAGAAATAAGATTTGCATATGGAAACCTATGCTTGACTGGATTCATACACATTAAAAAAAAAAAAAAACTATTAATGTAAAGTTCCAATCAATTTATGTGGTTCAACTTAAAAAAAAAAAAAAAGATTAAAGTAAATTTCCAGTTTAAAAAAAAAAGAATAATTCTTGGAGGTCAAAAAAAACACCACCACCCCAAACCCGTTGCAGTCAAGTCGATTCCAACTCATGGTGACCCCAAGTGTTGCAGAGTAGAACTGCTCCATAGGGGGTTTTCTTGGCTATAATCTTTACAGAAGCAGATCACCAGGCCTTTCTTCCACAGCACCACTGGGTGGGTTAGAATTGCTAACCTTGGGATAGCAGTCAAGTGCAAATCGTTCGCACCACCCAGGACCTAATTCTTGGAGAAGTATGTGTGTTTAATCTGTCTGCATCAGGATTTCTTGTGTCTGCTAATATGATTTGGGAGTATTTAGCTGTGTATACATCTAAATCTAAAAATGTTTGGTTTCTGAATTGACCTCTCATAGTTATAACAGTGCAAATAACTGTAAGGTCTTACCAAATAATTACCCTTCATTTGGCTGCACATTAAAATAACCTGGGGAATATTTTTAAAATACCAATACCATGGCCTCTCACTCAGAGATTTTTTGTTAATTTAGTCTGGAATGGGGCCTGCAGGCACTGTATTTCTTAAAAAGCTCCCCAGATGATTTTAATTTGCTGTTAAATCACTGGACTAGGGAAATGATTTTGCTAATTTTTAGATTTCTTTTAAATTAAGACTCCCTTGAAGCCAACCCTCTATTAATTCACTAATTAATTGCTAATGGATAAAGGAAATGTTCTCTGAGCCTTGAGTATGTGCATAGAATTTGCAGGACATTGAGCCTGAAAGGGGTAAGACAGCAATCAGTGAGGCCCCCAAAGAAGGAACCAGAGCAACTGCTTCCCAGAAAACCGGTTAGAATGGCAGAAAAACAGCCTAATGTAAATTTGTGACTGTGCAATCTAGATTCAAGAAAGGAACTCAGGGTTCAGCAATCTCCCCATCAAACTCCACTACAACCAACAAATCCTGAACTGACAAGCCAACGACTTGTTTAAACCAACCAATCACTTTACCTTATGAAGCTCTGTGACTTTTGCCTTTATAAGCCCCACTCTTGCATTTGGTTAGAGAGAGGTGGTCTTTCATGGGCTGTTCTCCTTCCTATATCCCTATATATGAGTAAATCTCCAGGGCTTTACCCGGTTGTCTCCAAGTTATTCTTTGCCGCTTAACACTTACTATGCCTCAGAAGATTTGTTTACCTTTAATCATAATGAATGGGGAGGATATTGCAACAACAAGAAGCACTTTATTTGTTGAATTGGAGCTGTTTCCACAAGATACGTCAAACAGATGTAAACATTTATTCACTACCTATACTTGGTCTGTCAGTTGCTAAGTCAGGCAAGATAAATCCGTGGATCATATGTATTCATTCAACACTTTACCAAAGATGACCTTGACACTTCTCTCAATTGTATCCATGAATGGAACTCCAGACTTTTCTGGGTGGTGGAATAGGAAAATAAAAAGAAGTTTTCAAAGCACCAAGGTGTAGTTGTTTTCTATGCTGCATAACAAATTACCACAACCTTGTTGTTGTTAGGTGCTATCGAGTTGATTCCAACTCATAGCGACCCCATGTGACAGAGTAGAACTGCCCCATAGGGTTTCCTAGGCTGTAATCTTTACAGGAACAGATCTCTAGGTCATTTCTCCCATGGAGCCACTGGGTGGGTTTGAACTGCCAACCTTTTGGTTAGCAGCCAAGTGGTTAACCATTGCACCACCAGGGCTCCTTTTACGACAAACTTAGTGGCTGAAAACAATACACATTTATTATCTCACAGCTTCTGTGGGTCAGGAGTCCTGGATGGCTTAGCTGGGTCCTCTCTGCTCAGGGTCTCACAGGCTGTAATCAAGGTGTTAGCCAGGCTTCATTCTTATCTAGAGGTTCAACTAGGGAAGAATCTGCTTCCAAGCTCACTCAGGTTGTTTGCAGAATTTATTATTTCCTTGTGATTGTATGAGGAGGGCCCCGGGTTTTGTGGCCATTGGTTGGAGGCCACTTGCAGATCCCATAGCTCACCCATAATTCCTTGCCGTATTGGCTTCCTTAGCTTGCTTATCAAGCCAGCAAGGAGAACTTTCGTTCCAGTCTGCTAGCACAGAGTCTTATATGTGATGCAAGAGTGACATCCATCATCCTTGCCATGTAATGAAGACTAATCACCCATGTGTGACATCCATCACCTTTGTCATATTCTATTGGTTAGAAGAAAGTGACAGGTCCTGCTTACATGCATTGGGAGAGGATTACATAAGGCCGTGAACACCAGGAGGCAGGAAATCATAGGGGTCACCTAAGACTCTGTTTGCCACACAAGGGAAGAGGACAGAGGAACCATGGATTGTTTATAGCCAATCCAAACAGATCATATGTCACAGATAAAACTGGAGAGAACATGGGATGGAGCCAGGGAACATGGGTTCCAGTTCAGGATCTGTTGTTTAGATCACATACCCCACTAATTCTCTGGACCTCAATTAGTTCACAAATAAAATGAGGTAAGGGAGACAGTTTTGAATACTAACCAAAGAAATGCATGTTAAAATACAATGGAGGCACCATTGTTCACCTTTAGCAAAAATTAGAAATGGTCACACTTAATGCTGGTAAGTTTGTGGTGAAACTGATATGCTTAGTCCTGAGAAGCAATCTGACAATATGTGTCAAGCTATAAAAACATTCACATCCTTTAACAAAGGAATCCCATTCCTGGAATTTATCCTAAGGAAATGTATAATTGAAAAGTTTCTTTAAAAACAAAACAAAACATATGTACAAAGTTATAAATCACAGATTATAATAATGAAAAGCTGGAAACACGCACATGTTTAACAATTAGAGAATGACTGAATAAATTATAAATAAATTATAGTCCATCCACTTGAAGAAAAGTATGCAGCCATTAAACTGATAATTATGAAGATTATACAGCAACATGGGAAAGTGTTTACAATTAGATGTGAATTTATTAAAAAAGCAGAACATAAAATTATATAAACACTGTAGTTATAACAAGTAAGAAAAAGTAAATAACAGAAACAATCCTTATGTGTGGGTCATGGAATGACACAAATAATTTTTCATAACTTTCCTTTACCAATATCATATATTTAAAACAACAAATAAAAGATATAAAATAAAAATATGAGGGGCTTGAATTACAGTGGTTCTTCACTGTGGTGGGCTTCAGAATTAAAAAGACTTATACCTGGGTTCCACCCTGTGAAGATTCAGAGATAAAGGGTTGCTATGAGTTAGGATCAACTCGATAGTAACAGGTTTGGTTTTTGGTATATGCATACATGTGTGTATACACACACACACACACACACACACACACACACACTGACCCCAGTCCCAAAAAAAAAAAAGTTCACAAGTGATTCTGATGCATAAATTCTCATCATAAAGTTCTACAAACCCATGGGGCATAAGGACAATATTCCAGTGATAAGCTCAACATTGCTTATGAGGCACCTTGGGCAATGAAGACCGGCTGTTCTTTCGTTTTGTTTTGTTTTGTTTTGTTTTAAGACCAGGCTGTTCTTAGTGTGCACCTGGCCTGCTGCAGCTACTGTCATCAGTGTTGGTGGTCTGTGGGCCATCTGAGGTGTTGCCTTCTGGGCAGGACTGCTCCACCAGGCGGAAGGCCTCCAGGAACTCATTGATGTCGATGCGGCCATCTTTGTTGAAGTCAATGCTCCGAGCAAGGTCACAGATGCAGTCATCTGTGATGTCAATGTTCATGTGAGAACTGAACAGCTTCCAGGTCTGCCTGAACTCGTCTAGTGAGATGAACCCTTACCAGAGGGAGGAAGTCACTTCAGTGAGTCAGACTAGGTTTCAATGTTCATTTCTCCTGACATTCTTGCAAGGTAACCTGCTGTCTACTGTCAACCAGATGAAGACATCCAAGGCCAACAAAAACCTCCATAGGTTTCCTAGTATTTCATTTAAACTTCCAAAGGAATGACAAAAAAACACTGATCACCAGTGGTTCTCAACTGGGGGCGATTATGCCCCATCCCAGGAGACATTTGGCAATGTCTGGAGACATTTTTGATTGTCATGCCTGGGGGAGGGGGTGTTACTGGCATCTAGCAGGTAAATCCAGGAATGCTGCTAAACATCCTACAACGCACAGGATGGACCTCCAAACAAAGAATTACCAGGCTTAAAATGTCAATAGTGCTGCTGCTGAGAAATCCTGCATGAAACCATCCCCAACATACACTAATATATTCTCCTTATAAACAGTCTTTGGACCCATACATCTATGGCCAGTTGATTTTTTTTTTTTTTTTTTTAACAAAAGTACCAAGATCATTCAATGGGGAAAGAATACTCTTTTCAACAAATAGTGCTGGGACAACTAAGATATCCACATGCAAAAGAATAAATTTGGACCCCGACCTCACATCATATAAAAAAACTAACTCAAAATGGATCAGAGATCTTAATGTAAGAGCTAAAACCATAAAACGCTTAGAAGAAAATATCATTGTAAATCTTTGTAACTTTGGATTAAGCATCAGTTTTCTAACTATGACACCAAAAGCACAAGCAACCAAATAAAAAATAGGTACACTGGACATCAAAAATTTAAAATTTCAAAGAATACTATCAAGAAAATGAAAAGTCATACCACAGAATGGGAAAAAATATTTGCAAGTAATATATCTGATAAGGGTCTAGGATCCAGAATATATATATAGAACTCTTACAACTCAACAATAAAAAGACAAATAACCCAATTTAAAAACAGGCAAAAGATTTGAGTAGACATTTCTCCAAAGAAGAAATACAAATGGCCAATATACAAATAGCCAATAAGCACATGAAAAGATGCTCAATATCATTAGTCATTAGGGAAATTAAAATGTCATACTTCACACCAGAATGCTATTAAAAACAAACAAACAAAAACCCAGAAAGTAACAAGTGTTGGTAAGGATGTGGAGTAATTGGAACCCTCATATTTATATTGCTGGTGGGAATGCAAAACGGCGCAGCCACTGTGGAAAAAGTTTGCAGTTCCTCAAAAATTAAAACATAGAGTTATCATATTACCCATTCCACTCCTGGGATATATATACCCAGGAGACTTGAAAACGCCTCTTCACCCAAAAACTTGTACACAAATGCTCATAGCAGCATTACTCGTCATAGTAAGAAAGTGGAAACAACCCAATGTTCATCAACTGTTGGATAGATAAAAGTGATATATGCATACAATGGCATATTATTTAGCCATAAAAAGGAATAAAGCTCTGATAAATGCTACAACATGGATGAACCTTGAAAGCATTATGCTAAGCGAAAGAAGTCTGACACAAAAGGTCACATATTGTATGATTCTAGTTACATGAAATGCCCCAAATTGGCAAATCCATTGAGATACAAGTGGTTGCCAGGTGTCGTGGGGGAGGGGCTGGTTAAAGGGTGAGGGGAGGGGCTGGTTAAAGGGCGAGTGACTCCTAATGGGTATGAGGTTTCTTCCTGGGGTGATGAAAATGTCCTAAAATTAGATAGTGGTGATAGTTGCACAACACTGTGAATATACTAAAAACTACTAAACTGTACACTTTAAATACGTGAATTATATGGTATGTGAATTATACATTCATTTAAAAAGAGTAATAGCATTAAAAACAAAACAAAAAAGCTTTTGGATCACTGGGAGAAACAGGTGAAGGGTACACAGGACCTCCCTGTACATTTTTTTGTGACTTCCTGTGAATCTATAATTATTTTGAAATAAAACTTTCAAAAGCCTTTGGGCATGAAGCCATTTGTGTTCTAGGCATTCTTCATTACTTGTCACTGTCTTTGATACAATCGTATGGGATACCAGGCCTTCTAGTAATTATTCTTTCTATAAGAGGAGCCCATAAGCTCTCATTCAGTTTGTCTTCATTTTTTCTCCATCCCTTCCTTCTGTTAGAGCGGTTGCTTGTATAGCTCAAGTACTTTTCTAGTTTCTGCTATTTAAAAGCACAGCAACTACTTACTTTGTTCCTAAAATGCTTGAGTGGAGAGTTAAATAACCATGAAAGATACTAAAGATACTAAAGAGGGTGAAGTTAAAATACTAGTTATGTGTGAGAAGTCATAGGATAATGAGTGCATTTACCTGAGTGATCACTATCTAAGATCCTAAAAACAGTCTCCAGGTTGGATCGGTTTCGATACAGTGTTTCCAGCACACTTGACTGTATGTTCTGCAAGAAAAGAACTCATTTTCCTTCTATATCTTATGTGTAGTTTTGTCCTAATGGGATAATTAACACACAATCGACTCTGACAACAATATACTCTTGAAGAAAATGGAAGACATCCCCCTCCCGCCCCCACTCCCCCTCCCTATTCAGCCTACCAAAGAATATAATGGTTTAAGAAGTACCTAGCCTAAGGCCGTCCATACATTACACATTCAGTAAGTATTTATTGAATAAATACTTTTTTTTTTTTTTTTAATGAGGGAGGTGGCATGGTGTCAAGGAAAGAAAATGGGCCTTGAACATAGACTTGGGTCTGAGTCCCCGTTCTACAAAATAGAAGCTGCATGATCCCAGGCAGGTTACTTAACCTCTCCAAGCAGTGTCCTTATAAGTATAGTGGTGCCGATAATACTACCTCTTGAGGTGGTTTTGAGGATTAACTGAGGCAGCATATGTAAATCACTTATCACAAAGTCTTACACACACAAACTCAACGAATAGTTGTTTCCTTTTCTCACCCATTCTGCCTTTTGGATTCTCAATATTTGGTTGTTTCTTATCCAGAGGTCTCGTATGGTCCCTCTGGGTCTACAATATGTTCTCACACACCATGATCACACCATTACCTCATGGCTCAACTGTTCTTTGGCCAAGTCCTCCAGCCAGGACGTGTACTCCAGCACGTTCTCTGTTGAGCTGCTCACCAGCTGTGGCCTCAGCATCCGCCATGGAAGTCCTAGATGCAACACAGACTCCACGGCTGTTGCCCAGTCACTCAGGGTGATTAAACCTATAGAAAAGAGTTAATTTGTTGACCATGAGTCTAGTTTCCTGCCTAACAGTGTGCACATTTTGATCCTGACATCCTTCTCACTATCTATATGTAACAGAAATAATGGGCACTATCATTATTTTTAGGGAGCCTGGTGGCACAGTGGTTAAAGCACTCAGCTGCTAACTAAAAGGTTGGCTGATTTTTGGAAGTAGATCCCCAGGCCTTTCTTCCTAGCCTTAGTCCGGAAGCTCCACTGAAAACTGTTCATTCAACAAATACTTATTCACTGTTCCATCTGCTTCTGTAAAGATTTACAGCCTTAGAAACCCTATGGGGCAGCTCTACTCTGTCCTATAGTGTCACTATGGGTCAGAACCGACTCGACGGCAGTGGGTTTTGGTTTGGATCACTATTTTTGTTGGTCATGGCAGAGTTGGCTGGAAACTAGGACTGCCAGATAAAACGCAGAATGTTCAGTTAAATTTGAATTTCAGACATACAGCAAAGTATAAGTATGTCCCAA
The DNA here is from genome assembly GCF_000243295.1 of Trichechus manatus latirostris. NCBI lineage: Eukaryota > Metazoa > Chordata > Mammalia > Sirenia > Trichechidae > Trichechus > Trichechus manatus. The sequence goes on along the minus strand of NW_004444041.1, from coordinate 8,593,795 downwards.
ATATTGCATGGGACATATTTATACTAAAAATTATTTGTGGTCTATCTGAAATTCAGAGTTCTCTGTTTTTATTTGTTACATCTAACAACCCTACTGGAAATCTCAGAAGACTTTTGGAACTAATATCATAAAGCATTGGAATTAAATAGCATCGGTTGTTTAAAAAAAAATCACTCCTCCTAAATTCCTTAGATATATTATTTACTGAAAACTCCTTGGAAGAGAGAGTATGTATGTGTATAAAAAGATACTGCTGTGAATTTATGAATGTTACTGGGATTTTAGTCCATGGGCTATATTTAGTTGACGTCTATTAGACATTTCATTGAGTTGAGCAAAAGCAAAATTTCTAGCTTGGATATTTGAATAGAATACAGAACAGATAAGTACATACCACACCCTCAACAACAAGAAGCCAAATCATTTGATGTTTTGTTAATCTCTGATGTACACTTGTAACATCCTCCACCTTTTTTTTTTTTCATTTTTTTCACAGTTCTGGCCTTGTTTGTCACTCTGCCCTTGGCTCCATTTATTTTCCATCTCCATCTATATTTGGCCAAGTTAATATTCTGTTAAAAGTTTGGAATTTAAAAATTTAGAAAAGCTAGATGGAACACCGTTACTGTTGCTGTTAGCTGCTGTTGAGTTGGCCCCTGACTCATGGTAATCCCATGCACAATGGGATCGAACCATTGTCATCCATAGGGTTTTCACTGGCTGATTTTTGGAGGTAGATCACCAAGCTTTTCTTCCTAGTCTTAGTCTGGAAGATCCACTGATACCTGTCCAGCAAGTTGAATAAAATGGAGGAAGCAGTCAAAGGGGTTTTTCCGTCATTCTTCCATTCAACAAATACTTACTCACTAACTGTTAAGAGACAGATTTTGGGGCTTGCATCCTTCCTCTACGGATTTTCTACTTGATTAGTCTTACCAGTTTTATCTGCATCATGCTTCTTAAATTCACCGAGAAGATCTGAGGAATGAGCAAATAACTTCTCTCGCAGGGCTCTCAGAGCTGACTCCTCTACTCTGCTAATCCTGGGACAGGAGAGGAAGGGGAACATTTTTAACAGTGAGTTCCAGAAGAAACAGCTGTAGGTTTTTACCAAATTTTTCCTCTTAACATCTCAAGAGCTCGGTTTTTGAGGGAGGAGCTCCAGCTCTCATTTCTCCCCATTCCTCCTCTTCGTTTCCCAGTTGTGTACAAATAGGATCGGTTTGCAGAGTGCTGTTGTCCTTTCTAGTATATAGCAGTGGTTAGAGCACAGGCTCTGGAGAGAGACCGCCTTTGTGGACAAGTTATCTAACTGTGCTATGCCTCCATTTTCCCATCTGTAAAAGGAGGATAATAATGGTACCTACCTCACAGAATTGTTGTGAAGATTAAATGAGGAAATTCATGTAAAGCACTAGATGAATGCCTGGTATATAGAAAGTACTCAATAATTGTCATACTTTCCTTGTAATTTATTACTATAATAAATAGTCACAAGGTTAGACTTATGATTGACAAAATAATACTAATTTAGTTTTCTCATTCATATTGGGACAGTAGAGTAATGCTGGGCACTTGGCCCAAAGTAAGTGCTCAATAAATATCTAAATGAGACTATAAAAAGAGCTCAAAGGTAAATGTGCTTTATCTGTCCTGTCTCACTGAGGAACCAGCTATTCTAAAACTGATGACCAAATAACCTATCTTTTCAGGTGCTAAAAGTTAAAAAACATTTAAATCGTGTTTTGATTGATGAAAATCTTCCTTGCAGGTTTAAAGTGCTTAGCATAACAGTCCTTAGCCTGGCTTCACAGAGCTCTAGAAAAGTGTGAACTGCTGGAAACTCATCCCAGATTTCATGGTATGTAAGTATATGTGCTTTTCAAGCCCCCCAAATGTTGAAGAACCACTGGTTTGGCAAACCATTTAAACTTTTCTGGTAAATTGTAGTCATAGATAATTATCATGCAGGGCTGTAGTATGGCGATGTCCTCAGGAGCTACCTGGATTACAAGGCTCTCTGTCCCTAGGACAAGCAACAGGCATTAAGTACTTACTAAACGCCGACCTCTACACGGATCATCTCAGTAATCCTCCAGTGCCAACTGAAGAAGTACAATTATTATGCCCATTACAAAGGAAGTAATTAAGTAGCCCAAGGTTACGAAGTTAATAAGGGGTGTGGCCAGGAATCAAATCTTGTCAGCCAGATTGCAGACTGGCTATGCTATTCTTGTGAGAAGTGGATGCAAACCAAAAGTAAATGGATTCTGAATGACAGTTCTTCTAAGAAAAACACGTGATCTTGAGTTTGTGGACACTGAGACATCAATTATGGATGCTCAGAGATATTTTACCCTTTATTTCTAAGTTCCCCATTGTGCTCAGATAGTTGAAGTTGTTTGATAAGTGATAAGTGATGTCTGGGTAAATTAGGTGATGTACTTGATTTAATACAATTGAGTGCACTCAGCTCTTTGAAATATCTCATTAAAAACACACTATTTTTTTTAAAAAAATAAGAAATGCTATTTATAGGAGTCTTTACAGTGATTCCTTTTATAGTGACAACACCTAAGTCGTATGGAATCATTGCTTTCCAGGTGCCTGGGCCCCACCACTGGAGATTTTAATTTAGTAGGGCTGGGGTGAGGCTCAACTCTATGGCAGTTCTACTCTGTCCTACAGGGTCGCTATGAGTCGGAATCGACTTGACGGCAATGGGTTTGGTTTTGGTTTAGTTTTGGGGTGATGCTCAGAGGGCTGATATTTTATAAAGCTTACCAGGTGATTCCACTGCACAGTAGGCTTGACTATTACTTGGTGAGTTTAAATTTCCACATAATACTTCTTTTTGAGGTTAGGCTAGCCAGCATTTAATCACGCAAGAGTGATTTAAAATAATGTACTTTTACAGCATTCATACAGGTAGACATGAAATATTAATGTGTTCTCTATCCACTGGATGTATGCTAACTTTGTCTATTTGTTTTGATTTCTAATTCAGGTCAGATTAAGTAATTAAAGAAGCTTGTTCAGTAGCACTAACACTGTACGTGCCAGCAGCTTATATACTCTGAGGCATCTTCTCTGTGGGAGGCAGTATTGCATAGTCATTAAGGGTGTAGGTTCTGAAGTTAGACTGCCTGGGTCAAAGCCTACCTTCACCACTTTCTAGCTGTGTGACCATGGACCAGCCAATGAACTCATCTATAAAGCCGAAATTAATAACAGTATCTATTTCATAGGTTCATTGTGGAATAATCTATCTAAATCTGTATAATAACACTTAATATGTGCTAAGCTCTCAACTAAGGTTAGAACCCAGAATTATCTCAACGAACACCATTTAAACAATATAACTTGCTTTCTTCCTACAAAGAAAGGGGCATTATTAACAAACATGCACACTGAAATCTATCTGCCAAATAGCCAGGGAACCTTAGGTTATAGTTTATGGGTATAAAAAAACCCTTTAAGGATGTGAGAAAACAAAAGGGTGACCCTGGGAGGACTTACTGACCTGGTGTTACAGACTTTACCAAACCAAAGATGCACCCATTGAGAATAATTTCTGCAGGAAGCAAATGTGTTTCTCCCATTAATGATGAGTATGTAGAGATTTTAGAATAGAAAAGAGGAGTTATTGGCTCTCATGTCTATTCCAGACCTTTATATTGACATAGGTAAATTCTCAATTCTTACTTGGAATTTGGATAAATGTAATGGTATATGACACTTCAAAGGTCAAACATTGTAATTTTGTTTTTCTGAAAAGCACTCATTGTAAAATCTTGCCTTTGCCTCGTGGTTAGCATGTGAGTCGCCTTGTTAGCTTGATACTGCACAATATGTGGGGTCAGGGCTGGCCCCAGTTTGACATAGGCTCCTCTGTTACTGCCAACTTCGTAGTAGTTGGAGGCAGAAAAGATGGTTAGCACCTAAATCAAAACAGAAGAAAGACAGACATTCACCTTCACTGAGGAACTCTTCACCCTCAACCCTATATGTTGTTGTTGTTAAGTGCATTGAGTCAATTTCAGCTCACAGCAACCCTCATGTGACACAGTACAACTTCCCCATAGGGTTTTATAGGCCTTAATCTTTACAGGAGCAGGTTGCCAGGTCTTTCTTCTGCAGAGGCACTGGGTGAGTTCGAACCACTAGCCTTTCATATATGGTCCAACTCAATTTCATAGGCTGCTATTAGCCCTTGTACTGTCTTTGGGTCACTTTGTAAACAGTCATTAAAGCATTTCCACTCTTCCAAAAGACAGAGAAGGAAGGAATACTCCCTAATACATTCTATGAGGAAAACATAACCTTGATACGAAAACCAGATAAAGACACCACAAGAAAAGAAAACTGCAGGCCAATATCTCTTATGAATATAGATGCAAAAATCTTCAACAGAATACTAGCGAACAGAATCCAACAACATATTAAAAGAGTCATACACCATGACCAAGTGGGCTTTATTTGAGGAATGCAAGGATGATTCACATTAGAAAACCAATCAACGTAATACACCACATCAATAGAACAAAGGGAAAGAAACACATGGTCATCTCTATGGATACAGAAGAAAACATTTGATAAAATCCACCACCTTTTCTTGATGAAAACCTTAAAGAAGATTGGAATAGAAGGGAAATTCCTCAATATAATTCAGGGCATATATGAAAAGCCAACAGCTAACATTACGCTTAATGAGAAAGAGAGCTTTCCCCTTGAAATCGGTAACAAGCGTGCCAGCTCCCATCGCTTCTATTCAATATTGTATTAGAAATTCTAGCCAGAGCAATAAGACAAGAAAAAGAAATAAAAGGTATCAACATTGGAAAAGAAGTAAAATTATCTCTATGTGCTGATGATATGATCCTATATAAAGAAAATCCCAAAGAGTTTGCAAGAAAAATTCTAGAGCTAATACAGAAATTTAACAAAGTTGCAGGGTACAAGGTCAATAAACAAAAATTAGTTTCTACACACCAGCAATGAGAAATCTGAAAGGGAAATTAGGGAAATAATTCCATTTACAATCAAATCTGAGAGAATAAAATACCTACGAATAAATCTAACCAGGGACATAAAGGACTTACACAATGAAAATTATAAAACACTGCTGAAAGAGATTAAAGAAGACTTAAATAAATGGAAAGATGTTCCATGTTCATGGACTGGAACACTTAATATTGTTAAGATGTCAATACTACTCAATGCAATCTATAGATTCAATGTAATCCCAACTGAAATTCCAACAGCCTTATTTACAGAAATGGAAAAACCAATCCTTAACTTTATATGGAATAGCAAGAGGCCTTGAATAGCTAAAGCAATGCTGGAAGAGAAGAACAAAGTAGGATTCACACCTCCTGATTTTAAAACATACTATACAGCTACAGTAATCACAACAGCCTGGTACTGGTATAACAACAGACACATAGACAAATGGAATAGAATTGAAAGTCCAGAAATAAACCCACACAGCTATGGTCAACTGATTTTTGACAAGGGTTCTAAGTCCACTCGTTGGAGAAAGAAGGGTCTCTTCAATAAATGGTATTGGGAAAACTGGATTTCCACACACAGAAAAATGAAACAGAACCCATGTCTCGCATCATACACAAAAACAAATTCCAAATGAATTAAGGGCCTAAATGTGCAAGGTGAAACCATAAAAATTCTTAGAAGAAAATGCAGGGGAAATACTGTCAGGCTTAGCTTTTAACAATGGATTATCTAATCTAATAACAAAAGCACAAACAGCAAAAGACAAAATAAATAAATGGGACCTCATAAAAATTTAAAACTTTTGCTCATCAAAAGACTTTACCAAAAAAGTGAAAAGACAAGCTACCAACTCAGAGATAATCTTTGGAAACCATACATCTGATAAGAATCTAATAACCAAAATATATATAAAACTTCTACAACTTAACAACAAAAGGACAAGTAACCCAATCATAAATGGGCAAAGGACTTGAACAGACATTTCACGAAAAAGGACATTCAAAGGGCCACCAAACACATGAAAAGATGCTTATCGCCATTAGCCATCAGAAAGATGCAAATCAAAACCACAATGAGACGCCATTTCACTCCCACTAGGATGGCTAAGATTAAAAAAAACAAAACAAAACAGAAAATAACAAATGTTGGTGAGGATGTGGGGAAATTGGAACCTTTATCGATTGCTGGTGGGAATACAGAATGGTACAGCCGTTGTGGAAAAGTGTGGCAGTTCCTCAAAAAACTAAAAAGAGAACTACCACAAGACCCCGCAATTCCACTCCTAGGTGTATACTCAAAAGACTTGAAAGCAGAGACTCAAAAAGAGACTTGTATGCCAATGTTCACTGCAGCACTATTCGCAACAGCCAAAAGGTGGAAACAACCTAAATGCCCATCAACAGATGAATGGATAAACAAAATGTGGTACATACATGCAATGTAACACTACTTGCCAGTAGGAGAAATGAAGTCTTGATACGTGCTACAATATGGATGGAGCTTGAAGACATTATGCTGAGTGAAATAAGTGAATCATAAAAGGACAAATATTGTATGATCTCATTTATATAAAAAGACAAGAGAAGGCAAATGTATAGAGACCAGTTTATTAGTGGTTACCAGGGGCAGGAGGAAGGAGGAAAAGGGGGGCAGTCAACGGTGGTGGAAAAATCGCATTGGTTAAGGGTAAGATTGCACAGCTGATTATTGTAATTGTTGTCAATAAGTCGTACACCTGTAAAAAGTTGAATTGGCAAAAGCTGTATGATAGACGTATTTACAACAATGACATATATATATATATATATTATATATATATATATATATATATAGTAGTTGCTGAGGCTGCTTATGTACAACCAAACACTTGATGGGATTTGGTTCCTTGGTTTGGAGGTTTAGGGTCATGGTTTCATGGGACATCTCAGTTAGTTAACTGGCCTAATAATGTGTTCGGTTGTTCTAGCTCCTAGTTTGTTTCATAGTGCCTGGGGTCTTAAAAGCTTGCAAGTGGCCATCCAAGGCACAATAATTGGTCTTTATTCATCAGCAGCAATAGAGAAAGGAGAGTCAGGAATGGGGGAGGATATGGAATGTGTGGCTAATTGCCTCCATGAACAACTGCCTCCTTTGTCATAAGACCAGAAGAACGGATGGTATCCGGCCACCATTATCGAACTTTTTTTTTTAAACTGTACTTTAGATGAAGGTTTACAGAGCAAACTAGCTTCTCATTAAACAATTAATACACATATTATTTTGTGACATTGGTTGCCAACCCCAAGACATGTCAACACTCACCCCTTCTTGACCTTAGGTTCCCCATTATCAGCTTTCCTGTCCCCTCCTGCCTTCTCCTCCTTGCCCCTGGGCTGGTGTGCACATTTAGTCTCATTTTGTTTTATGGGCCTGTCCAATCTTTGGCTGAAGGGTGAACCTCAGGAGTGACTTCATTACTGAGCTAAAAAGGTGTCCAGGGGTCATACTCTCGGGGTTTCTCCAGTCTCTGTCAGACCAGTAAATCTGGTGTTTCTGTTTTTGATCTGAGTTAGAATTTTGTTCTACATTTTTCTCCAGCTCTGTCCAGGACCCTCAATTTCATTACTGAACATTTTGATCAAAGATTCTATAGAAGAAACCTGATCAAAAGGGGAAAATGCAGAACACAGTGTCAAATTCTCATGGACTCCAGACTTCTTTGAGCTCTGGAGAGTGGGCAAACCCCTGAAACTATTGCTCTGAGATCATCTTTAAACCTTAAACCAAAAATATCCCCTGAAGTCTTCTTAAAACCAAACAGTAGTTTAGCTTAACTAGTAAAAAATGTCTGCCTTGAGCATTATGCTCTTTTAAAAATTATCTATATGGGATCAAATTGACAAGAGCAACTCAAAAGACTAGGGGGCAGAGAGTTTATGTTAATGAGGGAGGAACGACTTGAAAAAGAAGGTGAAAACAACTGCACAACTCGAAGAATGTAATCAATGTCACTAAATTGTACCCGTGGAAATTGTTGAATTGGTTTATATTTTGCTGAGTATACAACAGTGACAAAATAAATAAAATTTAGAAAAAAAGTCATTGATGCTAGTAAAGCAGAAGTTGTGAAAATATCTATGACTCAAAGAATAGAAACTTGAATTCTGATAGGACATTACCACAAGATGTTTTCTGCACATTTTTATCCCAAATTAAAACAGCAGGGGTCATTCAAAAGACTTCATTTGGTTCAACTTAGAGGCAAACTGGGTCCCATAAACTGGGACTGGCATTACAGCTAGCAGGCAAGTCAGTTACTAAAGCCAGTGTGATGCCTCAGAGCAGAGTTTCTTAAGGAGTGTTGTGCTTCCTGAGATGCTCTGCGAGGGGAAAAAAAAAAAAAAGTTTTCATTGTCATATATGCTGGGAAATGCTAGATACTTCATTTCTTTTTGGAGACTTACAATGAACCAAAGAAATTAAAGGTCCTCAGAAGTCTTGCAATAAAGAAACTGTATAACCATTCAACCAAGCATTTCTTACATTCGTTGATCACAAACTTTTTTTTTTTCCCCCACATGAAAAACTGTTATTCCTGGGAACACTGCTTGAGAAATGCTACCCTAGGTGGCAGTAGGCTAGGCAAATACAGTAGGATGCGGTGATTCCCAAAGATTAGTCAAACAATCCTGAATCCCTGCCTGGGAAACAGTGCAGAAATCCCATTGCCCTGTAGGGTTGTTTGAGGACAGCAAGCAATGTGACTTAAGGAATAGAGACTGGCAAACACTGGGCCACATTTCCATCCAAGAAATGGGATCATGTCTGCCCCGTTACTCTCCTCTCAAGGAATTGGTGAGCCGTGGCCTTAATCAAATTTTGAGTTTTTAAAGAGGCTGTAAAAGTCATGGACAAATAGCTCTAAGGGACCTAGCTTCTTTGAGCAAGTAGGTAACAAATACAAATTGTTAGAAACCAAGAAACCAAGAGCCTTAGCTCACTGGCACCTGGGGGAGCTCTAAGGATCACACTTGTACCCTACAAGCCTGCGGTGCTGCGGAGGGTCCACCCACCTTGCGGTTGTGGCAGAATTCATACCCTTCAGGTTTGCACTCGTGAGAACGTATCAGGAATTGTAGATTGTATTTCTGTAGCAATTGTTCTGTTACATTAGGCCCAAAATAACAGCCGCCTCCTCGGACTGTGTTAGCCTTGCAGCCCTCCTGAGCCATTGGATCACTCCACAGAATATCTACGACCTGGAAAAACCAAGAGATGACTTTCTTTCCTAAAAAGTACACAAATATTCATTCAGAGTCATTCTTAGGAGGAGAAAGAGAAGAAAATATTATTTGGATAAAATTAATTGAATAAATTTCCATGCAGTCAGTATTTGACATACATTTATATTTTGGATCCCTGAGGTTCCAGAATTTTTTTTTAATTATTATTCAATAAATATATATACAGAATCCCTGGGTGGTGCAAACAGTTAAGCACTTGACTACTAGCTGTAAGGTTGGCAGTTCAAATCCATCCAGAGGCACCTCAGAAGAAAGGCCTGGCGATCTTCCACCAAAAGGTCACAGCCTTGAAAACTCTATGGAGCAGTTCTGTTCTGACACACATGGAACCACCATGAGTCAGAATTGACTAGATGGCAACTATACATGTATATATAAATTGACAAGTATACATTCCGTTAATATTTCTGTAGCAAAACCACAGTTTAATGCATTACATATGCTTGTGTGCACACACAGATACACATACTCACAGCCACAGGAATGGACACATGACCCAAGCTTGACTAATTTCAATGGATTTTAACTGAGCCTTGGTGGCACAGTGGTTGAATGCTCAGCTGCTAACCAAAAGGTTGGCCTTTCGAATCCACCAGCCACTGTGCAGGAGAAATCCATCAGTCTGCGTCCATAAAGATTTACAGCTTTGGAAACCCTACGGGGCAGCTCTACTCTGTTCTATAGGGTCACTATGAGCTGGAATTGACTCGACGGGTTACGAGTAGACACAATGATTGGACCATGGGGTGCGCACATGACCGAGCCTAGCCAATTACAGCCCTTTTCTGAGATTTTTCTCAATTGGCACTAGAAGGTAGAATCTTTGTTTTGCCTGTCCAACATCCATTCTTATACAAAATAGAGCCTCAATTTTTCTTCAGGGAAATATCTCTCCCTAATATCAATCTACGCTATTCAAGTAAGCTAGGCCATCCCCAGAGTGGGCCCATGACCCAGAGCCTGGCCAATCAGAGCACCTTATTCCCCTGGCAACACTGGTTCAAAGACGGGCACCAAGCCAGCCCAGTGACTGTCCATTTCTAGAGTTTTACTGAAACTATTTGAAAAGAGGCCTGCTGAGGTTGCTAAACTGCTAGGCAGTAAGTAAGCCTGAAGATGTTAGAAAATCTCTACCTCGAGACAGTTGGCCTGGGGAGGAAGTAAAGATAGGCAAGAGCAGAACTGAGAAGCAGAGAAAGACTGAATCCTTATGCATCAATCAAGACTCTGAAGACACGCCTAAAGGTGAACCTTCTAGGGACTTTCCAGTTACATGAGCCAATAAATCTTTCGTTGTTGTTGTTTACTGGTTTGTTTTTGTGTCTTTTTGCTTGTTGTTGTTGGGTGCTGTTGAGTCGATTTTTAACTCATGGTAACTCCATGTGACAGAGTAGAACTGCCCCCACAGAGTTTTCTAGGCTGTAATCTTTATGGGAGCAGACTGCCAGGTCTTTCTCCCACAGAGCTCCTGGGTAGTTTCAAACCGCCAGCCTTTCAGTCAGCAGCTGAACATTTAATGGCTGTGCCACCAGGGTTCCTTTTTTTTTTTCCTCCACTTAAACCAGCTTAATTAGGGTTTCAGTTCCTTACAACTGAAGGAGTCTGAATAAGATCCTCCTAAATTCGAAACTGGTTAGAAGCAAAGGAAAACAGCATAATCCAATTGCCCTCTCATTTCTATGTGTTCCGCACATTATGTTAGGATACATTTCCAGAATAACACTCAAGCAATATGACTGGAATTACAGTTTAAAAGCACTAAGCAGACAGATGGAGCCCTGGTGGCACAGTGGCTAAAAGCTCAGACTGCTAACCAAAAGGTTAGCAGTTTGAATCCACCAGCCGCTCCTTGGAAACCCTATGAGGCAGTTCTACTCTGTCCTATAGGGTTGCTATGAGTAAGAATCGACTCGACGGCAATGGGTTTGGTTTCTTTTGGTTTTAAGCAGACACATGATGGTCTTGTTTTTTCTACCCAATTCCTCTTCATTTCTCCTCTCCACTCCGTTTTTTCTTTTCTTCCCCTTTTTTGTTAACTGGTGGAATATTTTCTTGAAGGTAAATCTTACGTGAAAGCTCAATAAGTAAAACATTAAAAAAAAGGGAGCTGCTCCAGTTGAAGTTTTCGTCCCAGCCAGTACTCCAGATTCCTGGACATTTGCCCCAGAGAAGCCAGAAGTCCTTGGGGCTGGCAAGACAGTCTCTTATGCAGCATTCACAAGGCCCCAGATGTGGTCCTGGGAAAGTACAATCAGACTTTTTATTTCTTAAAGTAATTTGAGCATTTTTAAAGAATTTACAGAAGAACTGAGCAATTTTTCTAGCAATTTAGATACTACTCTATTGTTAAAAAAAAACAGAAACAAAAACAAAAAACAGTTGCTGTCAAGTTGATTCTGACTCATGGCAACCCCATGTGTGCAGAGCAGAACTGCTCCACAGGGTTGTGGAAGCAGATCACCAGCCCTTTCTTCCGAGGCTCCCCCGAGTGGGTTTAAACCACCAATCTTTCAGTTAGTAGTCAAGTGCTTAACCATTTGAGCCACCCAGGGGCTCCAACCCTATTGTTACTACTCAGGAAAATACTAACTGCCAATCACTAGCTTCTTACACAACTCAGATGAAATAACTGGATATATTTCAGTTGCTGATGCCTACTATTTTCCAAATTTTCTTTTGAGAAAAAAAAAACTGCATTTGATTTGTCTAAGTTGGTGTTAGAGCCCAGATTGATAATCAGAATGTAACCTAAGCTCACCATCAATTTCCCTGAGGTTTCTAGCCTGAGTTAGCTGCAACTCCTCTTTCTCAGTACCCTCCATCCAATCAATCGCCAAATTATGCTCGTTTTAGCTCTTAAATAATCCTTTCATTTTTCCCTCTTCTTTGAACCATGTGAATATTGGTTGATCCATATGAAATTGTTGTTTTTATATGTCAAAAATGGTTGACACAAGATCACTGTCATCATCTCCCACTGGGATTACTACAACAGTCTTTTAAGGGGTCTCCCTGCCATAAAGCTTGCCCCAATGAAATGTCACCTCCACATGGATGCCAAAGTCGTCTATTAAGGCAAGCACCATTAGTGCCTGCTCAACATCCATTCTCCTCCTTCCTTGCTCACAGAACTCTGACTCTGGTTGGGGTGGCAATATGCCTAGCTAAATACTTGCTTTCCCAGTCTCCCCTGCAGCTAGGGGTAGCCATGTGACACAATTCAAGGGATTTGGGGAAAGCTTTAGCTGCTCAGTAACAGAGGACAGAAGCTGCTGACATAGCCCTTTTGGCCTTGAGCAGAAGCAGTCATCTTACTGATTCACAGAAAACAGCATGAAAGAGCATCCAATAAATTGTGGCTTTCCTTCTTACCCCCATGATGCTGGGTCACCAAACCAAGTTTTCTTGGGCAATAAAGCTCTTTAGCTTTATCTTTCCATGCTTTATAAAACTCTAAAACCTATCAGTCATTCCACCACCACTACCAGTTGCCTCGGAGTCTATTTTGACTCATGGTGACCCCAAGTATGTCGTAGTAGAACTGGGTTTTCAGTGGCTGATTTTTCTGAAGTAGATCACCAGGCCCTTCTTTCAAGGTGCCTCTGGGTGGGCTGAAACCACTAACCTTTTGGTTATCAGCTGAGTGTGTTAAATATTTGCACCATCCAGGGAGTCCATGAGTCAGTAGGCGAATACTTTATCTTTCTGGAGTCCCTGGGTGGTGCAAACGGTTAAGAGCTCAGCTGCTAACCGAAGGTTGGAGGTTTGAGTCCACCCAGAAGCACCTTGGAAGAAAGGTCTGGCGATCTACTTCAGAAAAATCAGCCATTGGAAGCCGTATGGAGCACAGTTCTACTCTGACACACGAGGGGTCGCCATAAGTTGGAATCGACTCCACAGCAATTTTTTAAAAAAAATATCCTTATGGGGTGTTCTAACCCCAAGGAGAGAGAGAAAGAGGGGCCCCAAAACATATTCTGAATTGACATAAAAGGGTAGTTGATCATTTCTTTAAAAAATCCTAACGGCAGCCAAATTCTAGGAAGTAGTGTCTGACCACAACCCACCTGCTTCCACTCCTCCTGAGTGGGCTGCAGCAGCTGTTCAGCGTCAGAGTCTGCTTCTGCCATAAAGAGAACGGGCTCCTTCTCCCGGATCAGAGGGAAGCCTGCCTGCTGCCGGCACCTCTCCAGCTCCAGGTCCACGGAGCGCCGCACCTGCTGGGAGAGCTCTTTCCGGTCCAGAGAAGCGCTGCAGGGAATGCTGGAGGAGCGCCCAGTTTTGTGGGCCTTGTGGGAGCCGACGTGCAGGGGTGAAGAGGGAAGAGAGCGGCTCATTGGGAGAAACCACGGGGTGGGTCTCCCTGGAGAGCTCATCTGGCTGGCTTTTCTCTTACCCTCTGCCAGTTTCTCACTCTGCTTTCTTGTTTTGCACCTCAGAGTGGAAACAATCTAAAAATGTTCAGAAAAGATACAGATGCTGGGATGAAACTGTAGTTCCTTTCTGAGGGCCACTTTGGCATCCATTTAGTCAGTAAACCCTGGTGGGGTAGTGGTTAAGAGTTCTGCTACTAATCAAAAAATTGGCAGTTCAAATCCACCAGGCACTCCTTGGAAACTCTATGGGGCAGTTCTACCCTGTCCTATAGTGTCGCTAACAGTTGGAATCAACTGGATGGTAATGGGTTTGGTTTGGTTTTGGTTTTACTCACAGTGGGTCAACAGACAAGTGCTAGTCTCTGAAGTGTGTGTGGCTGGTCCATGGCAAGATAAGTTCAGAAGTTGAGAGTGAGCCTTCAGAAACTCTTATAGCAATTTGATGGTCCCTGGGTAGTGCAAACGATTTGTGCTCAACTACTAACCTAAGGTTGGCAGTTCGAACCCACCCAGTGGCACTGCAGAAGAAAGGCCTGGCAATCTACTTTCATAAAGATTACTGTTAAAAAAAAAAAAAAAAAACCCAAGGAGAAGTTCTACTCTGTAATACATGGGGTCTCCATGAGTTGCAATTAAATAGCGGAGGGAGGACAAAAAATCTACTCTGAATTGACATGGAAGGATATTTGATTTTTTTTTTTTTTAAATCCTTGGTTCCTCCCAATGGCAGGCAAATTCTAGGAAGTAGCATTTTGAGGGGATAGCAATTTGATATTGCCATGAGAATTCAAAACATGATCAGTGGGCTTGCATGCCTTTAGTTTGTTATTTCATTTTTCTAATATTTGATAATCATTGCATTTTTTTTAAAAGTATTGATCTGTGAAAAGAATGAACAAATCAGTATTAGAAAAAATACAACTGGAATGTTCCTTGGAAGCGAGGCTGGTGAGACTTAGACTTGCTTACTTTGGACACGTCATCAGAAAAGACCAATTACTAGAAAAGGACATCATGGTTGGTAAAGGAGAGGGTCACCGAAAAAAAAAGAGGGAAAACCCTCCATGAGACAGATTGACACAGTGGCTGCACAATGGGCTTAAATATATCAACAATTGTGAAGATGGCATAGGACTGTTATATATAAGGTTGCCATGAACTGGAGCTGACCCAATGGTAACTAACAATGACAATATCATTGATTTATTACAAATTGGAAATAATAAAAAAAAACCTTGGTCTTTCAGATAATTTCTATTCTCATATGATTTGAGAACCACTAACCTAGGTCATTGTTTACCTCTAGGAGGTTAGTGACTGTTAGACATGAATAGGAAAGAGTGAGTATCTCAAAAAGGCAAGACCTTATTGACTTTCCTGACACAACAACTCTGTTGTTCCACAGATGCTAAAGCAAAGGAGAAGAAATGTAGCTAGTGATTGAGAAATGTTTTAACAAGAAAACCTTGACTCTTGCTATAGGGGAAGCAGCATTTAACTGTGTTTCACAGAAAGTGCCATGGTACCCTACCTGTTGAGGAAGGGGGTCAGGTAAAGGGAAGAAGGCGCCTCTTTTCAGCCTGGACTTAATCAGGAAAATATTCCTGTTGTCAAAGGGGACTGATTATAGTCCCTTTCACTGGCTCACAGCTGTCATGGTACTGGGACTGGGCCGAGAACGTAGAGGACACAAGTGGGAAGCATCCTGATCACAGGAGTCAGAGAGAGGGGTCAGGCCGCAGAGCTGCAGCATCAAGCAAAAAGAGAGAACAACATTTCCAGCATGCCTGAGTGCTACAGTGTGAGGGATACACACTTCCAAAAGAATGCCGATGATAAAGACCTGGTTCATAAAGGGAACTCTGTGCAACTGCATAATCAAAGAATGAGAACTTTTTGCAAACAGACATCACGACTTGATATAAGCAAGCCATGTGGCAGTGTGGACTGGCTTAGGGCAAGAGCAAAGGACAGCCAGAGGGGGTCGGCATAACCTGAATGATGTTTAAAGAGGAATCCACACAAAATAAAATAGAACAGAGGCTATTCTCTAACATTAGACAAGTGCTAATTACTTCCTAGGCAGTTCTAACCGAAGCACAGAGAATGAAAGGCCAAGAAATTGACTCTGAACTGACTCATAAGCCCCACCTTCCTTCATTGCCATCTTATGGTGAGGCCAGCCTACCAGTCCCACCCCTTTCTACCCTCAGGTACTTTTATTTTAAGGATATTATTATCTGCCCCAAGAGTCATCCCTAACTTTGATAATAGTAGTTAGTATTTATTGAGCCCTTTTCAAATGTCAGGTACTATTCTAGGCACTTTACATAAATTAATCCTCAAACCACCCCCATGAGATAGCATCCTCATATACCACACAGATAAAGAAACTGAGGCACAGACATCCTAAGACTGTTGTTGTTAGCTGTCATTAAGTTGGCCCCCAACCCATGGCAACCTCATGTACAACGGGATTGGACTGCTGTGATCCATAAGATTTTTATTGGTTGATTTTTCAGAAGAAGATCACCAGGCGTTTCTTCCTAATCTGTCTTAGTCTGGAAGCTCTGCTGAAACCTATTCGGCATCATAGCAACATGCAAGCCTCCACCGACAAATAGGGGTTGGCTGCACTTGAGGTGCATTGGTCGGGAATTGAATCTGAGTCTCCATCATGGAAGGTGAGATTTCTACCACTGAACCACCCTGACCTCGCTGAATGTACCAGAACCGAATCTAGATAATCTGACTGCAAAGCCCATTCTCTGTACTTCCCTCTCAAGTGGTTCCTGGATTCTGTACAAATTAGTACACCCACTTTGCAAGCCAAGTATTAGGAAGTGTACCTTTTGCTAAGCCACAGAAAATAAGCTGCTTTTTAAACTCTTTTCCAAAGTTCCTGCTTCTCTTATGTCTACATAATTAAACATGATTCTGTACATAAGATCATCTGTTCTACCAGGACTTGCTATCCCTACCTCCAGACACAGACCCAGCTGAACAGACATTTGAATTTAAAGTTTGTGAGAAACACCAAGATGCAATATATGTGGAAGTAAAAAGAAGAAAAAAAATGAGGTGCAGGACAACGTGCAGAATTGATAAAGGAAAAAGAACTCATTTGAGAACTCCTGGGCCCCACACTTGCTTCAACAATATGGAAGTCTTGAGAGTGTGGAGATAGAGTGAGAGCATTTTGTAAACAAGATTTTGGGAAAGAGCCGTTGAAAATGTTGCAGCTCTGCCCTACCCCACAAGGAGTTATCTTTTTCCTCTTCCAACATTGAGTTTGGTGTGCAGGGACACATAACTTGTCTTTTAGTTACCAGACTATATACATACCTGTTAGATGGAACTTGAGTCCCGAAACATTAGACTTTAAGGTGGATGCAATTACTGTATGAGACCTGAGTGTGGATTCCCTTCAGGGAGGAAATGAGCATGTGCTATGTGTGGGAAGAAGGGTGTGCATGGAAATTTGGGAACCAAAGTGGCAGATCAAGGAAGAGTGTTGCTACCATAACATCTGCCTACCCTTCTTCTATTGTAATACAACCTCTGATTCTTACTTGACCTGGAATAAAGACTACACTTTCCAATTTCCCTTTCAGATAAGAGTGGACATATGACTAAGTTCTGGTCAATTAGATATCAACAGAAATTTTGTGTGTAACTGAACATCCTTAAAGGGAAGAAGCATACCTTTCTTGTACTCTTCCTAATTTCTGTTGGCTAGACTGTGGTGTTGATGGCTGGAGCTCAAGCAGCCATCTTGGACTATGATACACATGGTGCAGTAGCAAGATAGCAGAGTATGGGTCCCTACCAACTTTGGGATATCACTATATCTGCTCTAACTGCTTACCTCTAGCCTTTATTTATGTAAGAAAGAAATAAACATTAAGCTGCTGTTATTTGGAATTTTCTGTCACTTCAGCAAAACCTAATTAATTTCCACTTATTCAATACAAGTTTTATAAGGCATGTGCATATATATTTTTATTTAATTCTCACACCTGTATGATGTAGTTGTTTATAAACCTATTATATAGATTTGTAAACTGAAGTTACAAGAAATTAAATAACTGGTCCAAAGTCACAAAACTATTAATAGCAAAACCAGAATTTTTATCCTTGTCTGTCTGACATCATAGGCCATGGGTTAACTATTCACCACACCTACTTAGGTAAAAAGGAAATACTTCCATACTTGAATATGTGTGGCAAAGTCTACCATTTGCCCAAAATTTGTTTCACTCTCTTCTCTCATAGGAATAGAAATCCCAGAGGGTTTTCTGGGCACATGACCAACCATAAAAAAAGAAAAAAAGACTGCATTTTCAGTCTTCCCTCTAGCAAGGGGTAGCCATGTAATCACTTTTTGACCAATGGGATGAAACCAGAGAGATGTATGCAATTTCTACATTGTATCTTTAAGGGCGAGTATACTCTTCCTCCCTTCCTTCCTTTATCCTATTGCTTGGAACCCAAATGTGGTGACAAGACATCTTGGGCCATGCAAACGAGGGCATAGGGATGACACCCTAGGGGTGGCAGAGTGACAAGACATAAAAAGTCTAGGTTCCTGGACAACCTAATAGTACAAAACTGCCATACCAGCCAAGAATTATAAATTCTAAGATTCAAATCCAGGTCTGTCTGACTCTAAAGCCATGCTCTTCCATTTATATCTTATCTAACACAGACTTTTACATCAATTACAGTTGCCTGAAGATGGAGTAGATTGACTTGTGAGGCAGTGAGTTCCCTGTCTTTGAACCTGCACAAGGAAATGTTCTCAAGGATGTTATAGCAGGGATCCCTATATGGGATGAGCAGTTAGAATACAGAAGCCAAAAGGTATCATTCAACTGTAAGAATCTATGATTAAAAGAAAACAGAGATCAGACTTACTGGTCTAATAGAGACTGGTGGAATCCCCAAGATTGTGGCCCTTAGATACCTTCAAACCTGGTATTGAACCCACTCCCAAAGACCACCTTTCAGCCAAACAATAGACAGGTCTATAAAGTGAACAATAACACCTGTAAGGAACATGCTCCTCAGAGCAATCAACCATACGAGAGCGAAAGGGCAGCGTGTGCCCAAAAATAAAGTTCAGAAGGCAGGACGAGGCAGGAAAGATGGGTGAATGGAAATACGGAACCCAAGGAAGAAGTGGGTAGAGTGCTGTTACACTGAGGGGATTGCAACTAATGTCACGAAAAAAAGCCTGTATAAATTGTTGAATGGGAAACTAATTTGCTCTGTAAACATTCACCCAAACCACAATAAAATGTTCCAAAAAAATAAAAAGAATCTTTGCTTTCTAAGCTTTCATCTCTAAAATGAAATAGAAAATAGACACATTGTTACTTGGGTATAATACATTCTGTGTCACACTTCCCCAGTCTCCCCACTCCCAGGGCACTGAAAATTCCTTTAGGGCAGGCATCATCTCTGGTTCACCTTTGTCTCTCCTAGCACCTTCCTTGCACATAATCAGCACTGAAGACAAACATGTTGAGTTTAATTAAAACTGGTCTTCATCTAGAGAACAGGATACAAGGAAAAGATTAGTCCAAAGGACTAACGGACTGCAGCTACCATGGCCTCCACCAGACTGAGTCCAGTAAAGCTAGATGATGCCCAGCTACCACCACTGACTGCTCTGACCGGGATCACAACAGAGAGTCCTGGACAGAGCTGGAGAAGGGTGTAGAACAAAATTCTAACACACAAAAAAGACCAGATTTACTGGCCTGACAGAGACTGGAGAAACCCCGAGAGTATGGCCCCCGGACACCCTTTTAGCCCAGTGGTGAAGTCACTCCTGTGGTTCACCGTTCAGCGCGGGATTGGAGAGCCCCATTAAACAAAATGGGACTAATGAGGCACAACAGTCCAGGGACAAGGACTAGAAGACAGAAGGGGACAGGAAAGCTTGTGATAGGGAACCCAAGGTTGAGAAGGGACAGTGTTGACATGTTATGGGGTTGTTAACCATTGTCATGAAACAATACATGTACTAACTGTTTAATGAGAAACTATTTGTTCTGTAAACCTTCATCTAAAGTTAAAAAAAAAAAAGAATTATCAATGTGAGATCAAATTGACAACAGCAACTCAAAAGGTTTGATGGGAAGCCTAGGGGACAGTGAGTTGAAGATAATTGTGATGGAATAATTTGGAAAAGGATAGTGAGAATAGCAGCACAACTGGAAGAATGTAACCAATGTCACCAAATTGTACGTGAAGAAATTTTT
>NW_004444041.1:8536765-8573754 GCF_000243295.1 Trichechus manatus latirostris | reverse complement strand
CATGTCGTGGGGTTGTTAACCAATGTCATAAAACAATATGTGTACTGACTGTTTAATGAGAAACTATTTGTTCTGTAAACCTTCATCTAAAGCACAATTTAAAAAAAATTAAAATTGATCTTCATCTTTGTATCTGCCAATAGCGCCTTCCCTGCACATAGTAGGCACTCAATATACATTTGTTGAGCTTAACTGAAGATGATATAAATTATTTGGGAAATGTAGTCTCTTTTAAATGACAGTAATTGAGAAGTAGTGATTAGAACTATCTAATCAAATACATCGCACTAGCTGTCACTCCCCACTATCATGTCCATGGCAGACATCGGTAATTGATCACAGCACACTTGCGTCCTGAGCCCAGGTGTGGATTCTCAATCCTCCACACTCCTAGCAGCCATTATCAGTCAACTGAAGTCAGCATGCAATTTATTATATATTTCATGTTGGCAGTGAAATTGGGCATGATGGTGAAATATGCATTACTTTATTCCTCAGTCAATACCTTGTGTCTGTCTAGTTTAGCCAGAAGCTCCAGGTCAGTCATGTCTGACACACCACCGTGAAGAATCAGGACTTTCTCATCAACCAGAGTGGCCAGCGGAAGCCAACAGAAAACATCTTGCAGTGTTTTTAGTATTTTCTTGCCGTGTATCTGGGAAAAAAATGCTATTAACAAGATGTTGAATTTCAAATAATTCACTCAATTTGTTTGAACTAAGAGAAATTTTTGCTTTGAAAGGTGGTGTACCTTATATTTATACATCACTTCTTTGGTGAAGCCGTATCTAGATTTAGAAGCAAAAATAGATATTAAAATAAATATAGTGACAATAGTTATAGCATGATCATATTTTTATTAAAAATACATATCCGATATATATGTGTACTTAAATATATAGAAAAGAGACTGAAGAATAATTACCAAAATGTTTACAATAATGACATTATCTTTGGGTAGAGAAATTATGGGATATTATCATTTTTTTCCTTTTGCTTATCTGTATTTCCTACTTTTTCTATAATAAATGCCTATTGTCTGTATAATAAAGAGTACAGATACATGGAAAAGTATTACAAATAGTTTTATTGGAATAGTAGGATAACGTATAAAAAATGTTAAATATTTTTCTTTAATGTTGATATACTTGTATTTCACTTTAACAAATTAAAAATCTTCTTTAAACAGGTCCTAACAAATAAGAAGCTGTAGAGAAATAAATTTTTACAGTCACTACAAGCAGACATCAAATACCAAGGATGTTTTGGTTTATACCGTAAGTTCACCATATGGTCCTCATGGTTTCCTCGATTAAGATGGAATTCTTTTGGGTAAACCAACATGAAGGCAAAGAGAATCATCAGGATCTCTACTGAATCCTTGCCTCGATCCACAAAGTCGCCGTTGAACACGTAGGCCCGCTCTGGCGACGGAAGGCCGTTCTTGCCATGAAGGAAATAAGCCAAAGAGGAGTCCGGAATGGAATACGAAATCAGGTTAAAGCCAATTCACATTTGACAGTCACATCTGGTCTAACGCCAACTCTGTTTTCTGGGTCTCCTCCAAAAGTGAAATATTATAAAAGCTTTTCTACTGGTCTTATATTTCCTTTCCAGCCAGGCTGAGGTTACGAGGTGCTTATCAAAATAAACACTTTATACAAAATCAGAATTTTGCAATGTGGTGTGGAGCAAAGAGCACTGAACTTGTGATCTGAAGGCCAATGTTAAGTTCTGGCCACACTGTCACTAACTAGCAATAATAACAATAGCTACCATAGAGCCCTCAGGATTAAACAAGATAGTATATGGGAAAATGCTTTGGAAAGTGCACTATAGATATAAGGTAATATTCCTGTTGTTGTCAATTCCAACTCATAACGACCCTATAGGACAGAGTAGAACTGCCTCATATGGTTTCTAAGACTGTAATCATTACAGTAGCAGCCTGCCACATCTTTCTCCCGCAGAGCGGCTGGTGGATTTGAACCGCTAACCTTTCAGTTAGTAGCCAAGCGCTTAAACACGTGCCACCAGGCTCTTTAAAGTAGTATTACCAAATCCAAAAACAAATCCATTGCCACTGAGTTGATTCCAATTCATAGTGACCCTACTGCTCCATAGGGCTTCCAAGTCTGTAAATCCTTATGGAAGCAGACTGTCACATCTTTCTCCCAAGGACTGGCTGGTGGGTTCGAATGCTGACCTTTCGGTTGGCAGCTGAGCACTTTAACCACTGCACCACCAGGGCTCCTTAAAGTAATATTACAATAATAAAATATTATTATCATGTTCATATGTTTTGCTATATGCTTTACAACATTTTACAACTAACAGAGGATATGAAAATAGCTTTAGGTCACTTGGATAATCATTAATTTACGTATTTGGAATAAAGAAAATCAGTTGCTGAGTAATGATGCCTTCTGTTTATTAACCTAAGATCTCATATTTGTTTAAAAGTTTACAAAAATATGCTAGAATATAATGCAGTGCTGACTTTTATATTATGCATTTGCTGTATAGGTTGTTAACAATATCTTTTAAATCCAAACAATACTTAAGCATTTATTTAATAGATACGTTATTTGAACTTCTAGATTAAGCCCCAGAGCAAAAAAAGAACTAAATTTGAATATTCATACCTTATAAAATATAAATATTAAGTCATCCAACTGGCCATGTAAGTCTCCTAACAAAGACAAAATAAAAGTATCAGTTCTGAATAGCCCTTATCGTTGTTCTTCTTATTTACTATAAAAAGGAAATACACAGAAAAATCTGACAAAGTTAAGAAACTTACAGTTACTCATTTTCCATATTTAAGATAAACTGTAAACTCATTGCCATCAAGGCGATTCCAACTCATAGCAGCCCTATAGGGCAGAGTAGAACTGCCCCATAGGGTTTCCAAGGAGCAGCTGGTGGACTTGAACTGCCAACATTTTGGTCAGCAGCTGAGCTCTTAACCACTACACCACCAGGACTCCATGTGTAAGACAGGGGCAAATATTAATTTCTCTTGTTGCAGTCACAGTAAATTTTGTAGAAAGCACAATTTTTTATAGGAAGTAGGATGTGTAATATTTTCTGCATGATTACCATAGACAATAAATGGTCTATATTTTTACTGAAGCAAACCTGGGACAGAATAATGCAGGGGTGCAAACTCTGATGAGAACTAGAGAGATTCTGCTTCATCTAATGCAGGAAGCTGCTCTTCACTTGTAACCAAATGTTGCCATGCAGGTATATGGGACAGTATTGCCAGAGTTTTCAAGAGAAGTTGGAAGTCTGGATTTTAATATGAAATCCTCCAATTTCCAAATGCTGGAAAATAACTTTAAAAAATTTGAAGAACACTGCGGAGCAAACAGAACATATCTGCCATCTATATGGAGTCCCTGGGTGGTGCAAATGGTTAACACCTAGACTGCTAACCAAAAAGTTGATGGTTTGAGTCCACCCAGAGTTGCCTGTGAAGGAAGGCCTAGTAATTTACTTCCGAAAACCTAGCCACTGAAAACCCTATGGAGCACAGTTCTACTCTGAAACACATGGAGGTGCCATGAGTTGGAGTCGACATGATGCCAACTGTTTTTTGTTGTTTTTTTTTTTTTTAAGTGTGGCTCCAGAAGACCCAGTTTGCAATCCCTGGCATACTGCAGTCTCCCTACCTAGTGGGCATCAGTCTAGAATGGATGTTACAGTATCACTGAAAACGTAAGGAGATGGAGAAAACTGTCATCAACAGGATTTCTCTCTGAAAGAGGAATTTGTGTGAATGGGAGAAATAACTTGCTAGGCTTTGGGTTTGCTCAAGTAAGAATAAATAAACTGTCTTCTAACAAGGGAACCTCCACCGCTACCAGTTGCCACTGTGTCAATTCCGAATCATGGCAGCCCCATGTGTGCAGAGCAGAACTGTGCTCCACAGGGTTTTCAGTGGCTAATTTTTCAAAAGTAGATCACTAGGCCTTTCTTCCAAGGTGCCTCTGGGTGGACTCAAACCACCAACCTTTTGGTTAGCAGCTGAGCTTAACTGTTCGTGCCACTGGGGGACTCCATACCAAGGGTGAGTCTGGTTATTTGCCAGGCTTTTGTTCTCCTGAATGGAAAGCATGAGTTTGGGGTCAAATCTGATTTGCTTGGAAAAATAAAAAACAGGCTAGATCCTGCCCCTCCTCAGTTCTTCTTCACTGCACTACCTCTTAAGTAAATGTGGAACAAATATTTAAATTCTTTGAGTTTTCAGGGGTGAAACTTGCCTGCTCTAGTTGCCATTATCGCTCCCTCTACCCGGTGTTTTCTCTTCCCCCAACCACAGGCAGGGTTTTCTTGTTTGTGTCTAGCATACAAAACCATTTCTGACTGCCCTTACCACACACTGTGATCTCCTCGCTGTAACAGGTGGAGAGTCGGTTGATGTTTGGCAGCTGTATGAGGTGCTTCCTGGTTTCATGCAAGAGGTTCAGGACATAGCGAGCATGCAGCTGCTACTAGGAGGAAGAGTAGGGAGGGAATAAAACAACACTCGTATTTGTGAGGGAAGACGGGCCTTACCTTTACTGCTTAATGACCCAGCCACCCAAGACCCCAAAAGTAACGCTATGGTGGTTGAACAACATTATGAACTTAATTAATGTCACTGAATTTTACATGTAAGTAATATTAAAATGGCAAATGTTTTGTTACAGATATATTTACCAGAATTAAAGAAATGAATAAATAGGTAGGTAGATAGATAGAAAGGAAGGTAGACGGATAGGTAGGTAGATAGGTAGATGATAGATACATAGATTAGGTAGATAGATAGATGATAGACAGATAGATATACAGATAGATAAAAATAATGCTAAAACTATTTTAGAAAATAGTAACCCTAGTAAACTGCTTCTGGGACCCTATTCACTGATCCTTTCTTTTTCACCATCTTCTGCCCTTCTTTCAGCTTTTTATCCTTCCCATTTGTTCCTCCCCCAAGTATTGAACTAACTTCCTCTTTCCCTTTGTCTTAGGCTGGGTTCTCTAAAGAAGCAAAACCAGTAAAGTGTTTAAATATATAGAGAGATTTATAACAAGGAAATGGCTCATGCATTATAGAGACTATAATGTCCCAAGTCCATGGGTCAGGCTGGAGGCTTCTGCTGATTCATGTAGCCTCTGGGACTGGTGAACCCAAGATCAGCAGGTGAGAGAGCAGGGCTGTTGCTCACAGGCTGCAAAGATGGATGAAGCCCAAGATCGGCAGGCAAGACCACAGGTAAGCTGCTAGCTCAAGTCCCGAGAACTGCAGGTCAGATGAACAGGAGCCAGCTGCAGGATCCAGAGCGAGCAAAAGCCCACAAGCCTAACCAGAATGTCCACTTCTATTTGATGCAGGCCACATGCCCAAAGAAACTCCCTTTCAACTGATTGTCTGCTCACAGCAGATCCCGTCATGGGTGTGATCACATTATATCATATGACTGCCAAACCACTGAGAATCATGGCCCAGGCAAGCTGACACACAATCTTGACCATCACAAACCCATCCACTCCACAAACCCTGCCTTGTCTTAGCTTGAGGGAAACACATGAGTGCCTCAGAGACGTATAAATAAGTCCATAGGTGATGATGGTACTGAGTGATCCTGACACTACTGGGAAACATCATCAGAGTTCTTCCTGCAGTTAATTATCTTCATATCTTCATGTGACATGGTTGGGGGCCACGTCTCTGGCATAGAGCCAGAATCTGATCATGTCTCCCTCAACCACGAGGGATTCAAGCTACCATCATCTTTCGTCTGGACTACTGCAATAGTCTCTTGACTGGCCTCCCTGGCCCCTACACTCTTAATCAGCAGCCAGAATGATTCTTTTAAAAATCAAGCTAGATTATAGCATTCCTGTACTCAATGTCCAATGTCTTCCCAACTCTTTCAGAAGAATGAGTCTACCCTCCCTCACCTCTCTGCCTCCATCTCCTACCACTCTCCCCTGGTTCCCACCTCTCCAGCCAACTGGCCTTCCTGATGTCCCTGAGCAGGCCGGGCAAGTTCCTGCCTCAGGGTCTTCATGCTTGCTCCTTCTGCTGGAACACTCTTCCCTCAGATACTCACAGGACCCATTCCCTCACTGCCTTCAACCTTGGCTCAGAAATCACCTTCTCAAGGACGCCTTCCTGGACCACTCTTTATAAAATCACCATCTTCTCCACTCAGAACTTAGTTTATTCTTTTCCATAGCTCTTATCACCTTCTAATATGCTACATAACTTCCTTATTTGTTTTAATTTGCTATTTCTTGTCTGTCTTCTCACTAGAATGGCAGCCCCATGAGGGCAGGGATTGCGTCTGTTTGGTTTGTTGCTATCCTCAGTGCTCAGTATTATCTGTGAGATGAATGAACAACTAGAGACTACTTAATTAGCAGTTTTCCATTGATAAAAACTAACTGATTGGCCATGCGGTCCTGGCTGAGCAGAAAAGAAATGGAATCTCTCTAATGGACACATGACATAAACAACTTAATCCAGGGCCACTGCTACTGTTTTGTTTGGTCCCCCTCTATGCATTATGCAGAGTTGGTAGTGACCTAGATTCCCAGGTTGCCCAGGTGCACTTACTTGTTTCAGTCTGAAAGCTTCCACAAGGGCAGTTGCATGGTCCGGGAGGAGTGGGAAGGAGAGATGTGGCCCCGTGTAATTGTCCGGTACCTCAATGGAGTTATAGTCACTGCATTTCTCCATCTCCAAGTCCTTGGGGAATCTCTCTTCAGTGAACATGCGGTTCAGGAAGTCCCCTACTCAGGACAGAAAAGGTGGGAAAGTTTACGATTCAGATGTGGAGTCCAGTGGGCAATAAAGAACAGTAGTTCACTGGACAGTAGTTGAAGAAGGACCTGGCCTGTATGGCATTGGCTCCAGCACAGGAAAGGAGAAAGGAAAGGGGGAAATGATGACAGGTCAGGATGAGCAGGAAGAAAATGTTACACTTTGATGTCAATAAAAATATTAGCTGGTATCTGTCTTAGTTATCTAGTGCTGCTATAACAGAAGTACCACAATTGGATAGCTTTAACAAAGAGAAATTTATTCTCTCACAGTCTAGGAGGTGAGAAATCCATATTCAGGGTGTCAGCTCCAGAAGAAGGCTTTCTCTCTCTGTCGGTTCTGGGGGAAGGTCCTTGTCATCAATCTTCCCTGGCCAAGGAGCTTCTCAGTGTAGGGACCTCGAGTCCAAAGGACGTGCTATTCTCCCGGCTCTTGTTTCTTGGTGGCATGAGGTCCCCATGTCTCTGATCACTTCTCTCTTTTATATCTCAAAAGAGATTGGTTTAATCCGCAACCAGTCTTGTAGATTGAGTCCTGCCTCGTTAACATAACTGCCTCTAATCCTGCCTCATAAACATCACAGAGGTAGGATTTACAACACATAGGAAAATCACATCAGATAACAAAATGGTAGACAATCACACAATACTGGGAATCATGGCTTTGCCAAACTGACACGTATTTTGGGGGGACACAATTCAATCCACGACAATAACCATTCTACTTTTATTTTAAAAGATCAATATTTGACAGACTTAGAAAGTACAGAAATTTCCAGATCTAGGACTGTAAGCAGGAGGAAAAGGAAAAGCCTTGATGGGGGAAAAAAAATCATTGGCACTATTTATAGCGCACGTAGCGGGCACAGTAGATGCCCTTCACTGCCCTTTGGGCAACTTCCAACTGTCAGCCTCAGCATCTTTAGCTTGAAGGTTTTCCCTGGATCCAGGTGTGGCAGGCTAGAAATTCTGTGGAATTAACACTCCTGTCTCCACCCGCAGCAGTCTTCAACCAATGACTCTCAAAAGTTAAGATATAAAGACTCCAGTTCCCTTGGCCTTCAGGTGGGTTAATGAGGCTTGTGATTCGCACTACTTCTCACTCACACTGGCTTAGTAGCTGTTATGGATTGTGTTCCCCCAAAAGATATGTTGAAGTCCTAACCCCTGGTATCTGTGAATGTGACCCACGTTTGGAAATAGGGTCTTTGAAGATGTTATCAGTCAACATGAGGTCACACTGGAGTAGTTGTTGTGGTTAGGTGCCATGGAGTAGATTC
Organism: Trichechus manatus latirostris; assembly: GCF_000243295.1. Lineage (NCBI taxonomy): Eukaryota > Metazoa > Chordata > Mammalia > Sirenia > Trichechidae > Trichechus > Trichechus manatus. The sequence continues at coordinate 8,565,658 of NW_004444041.1, read as the reverse complement.
TGACCCATAGCGAACCCATGTGACAGAGTAGAAATGCCCCATAGAGTTTTCTAGGCTGAAATCTTTTTTTTTATATTTTTTTGTACTTCAGGTGAAGGCTTACAGAACAAATAGTTTCTCATGAAACAATAGTACACATATTGTTTTATGACATTGGTTAACAACCCCACAACATGTCAACCCTCTCCCTTCTCGACCTTTATTTTTTTGTGAAAATATACATAGCCAAAGATACACCATTTTAAAAATTTCTACATGCACAGTTCAGTGACATCGACTACACTCTTCCAGTTGTGCTGCTATTCTCACTTTAGATGAAGGCTTACAGAACAAAATAGTTTCTCATTTAACAGTTAGTACACATGTTGCCCTATGACAATGGTTAACAACCTCAAAACACATCAACACTATCCTTACTCAAACTTGGGTTCCCTATCATCAACTTTCCTGTCCTCTTCTGCCTTCTGGCCCTTTTCCCTGGACTGCTGTACCTCATTAGTCCCATTTGGTTTTATGGGGCTGTCCACTCCCCAGCTGAACGGTGAACCTCAGAAATGACTTCACCACTGAGCTAAAAGGGTGTCTGGGGGCCATACTCTCAGGGTTTCTCCAGTCTCCTTTAGGCCAGTAAATCTGGTCTTTTTTTTTTTTGTTAGAATTTTTTTCTGCATCCTTCTCCAGCTCTGTCCAGAACCCTCTGTTGTGATCCTGGTCAGAGCAGTCAGTGGTGGTAGCTGGGCACCATCTAGCTGTACTGGACTCAGTCTGGTGGAGGCCTTGCTAGCTGTGGTCCATTAGTCCTTCAGACTAATCTTTTCCTTGTACCCTGTTCTCTTCATTCTCCCTTGCTCCCGAAGGGATGAGACCAGTGGAGTATCTCAGATGGCTGCTCACAGGCTTTTAAGACCCCAGACGCTACTCACCAAGGTAGAATGTAGAACATTGTCTTTATAAACTGTGTTATGCCAATTGAGCTAGATGTTCCCCGAGACCATTGTCCCCACGTAGGCTGAAATCTTTATGGGAGCAGATCACCAAGGCTTTCTCCCGTGGAGCCGCTGGGTGAGTTTAACTGCCAACCTTTTGGTTAGCAGCCAAGCGCTTAACTGTTGCACCACCAGGCCTCCTTATACTGGAATAGGGTGGGTCCTAATCCAATCTGAGTGGTGTTCTTTTAAAAGAGAAGAGTCACAGAGAGACAGACAGAGGAAGGACGGCCATGTTAAGATGCATCTATCTGCCAAGGAATGCCTGGGACTACCAGAAGCTGGGAGAGGCAAGAAAGGATCTTCTCCTAGAGCCTTAGATAGAGTATAGCCTGGCAGACATGTTAATTTGGACTTTTAGCCTCCAGAACTGTGGGACCTTATAAATCACCCAGTTTGTGCTGTTTGGTTACAGCAGCCTTAGAACACGAATACAGTCCAAAACCAAAACCTGTCGAGTCGGAGCAGACTGCCACATCTTTCTCCTGCGGTGCAGCTGGTGAGTTCAAACCTCTGACCTTTCAGTTAGCAGCCCACTGCACTTAAACACTGCACCACCACGGCTGCCTTACCTTCCCTGAATCCCTTTCCCATGTTCTCCCAGTGTTTCCTGCACTTAGCAAATAGTCAAACTCTTTTCTCTAGGTGTGTTTCTGGGGAAACCCAGGATAAAATTCCACTCTACCATTTGTCAGCCTCCTCACTCATTCCCTAGCTGTCACTGGATTCACCTTCTCCCTCCTGGTACACCCCCGGCCCACCCCCCATCTATGACCTTGAGACAGGAGGATGTACCATTTGGCAGTTCATACTTACTCTCGTTGTGGCTGCTGGGAGTGAAGTGGTCCACGAGGTAGCTGAAGAAATCGTGGAGCTGAAGAAGAACCCAAGAAGACTTGGCTTTAGAGATGAGTGAAAAGAGACCCAGGAGTGGCCCAGGTCAGCTACACCTCTGAGCTCCTGGGCCTTGCTGACTAGGGGCTGAAAGGCAGAGCTGGAGGTGTCTCCGTCCCACATCCCGCCGCACCTTGACCTGGTCTTGCTGTCCAGCATACTCTATAGACTGGAAGATGCTCCAGGTGCAACGCCGCCTCATCTCCAGGCGCGCCACGTACCGCCGGTACCACCTCTGGATCAGGGCCGCCGCCTTAAGGGCTGTGACGCAGATGGAGAAGCAAGCCTGTGAGCTGAGCTACCCTAGGCCTTTTGGGGAGGGGAAAGGCAGGGGCCAGATCCTCTCCCACTGTACATTTCTATTTTTTAATTTTTTTTTATGGTACTTTCAGTGAAGGTTTACAGAGCAAACTAGCTTTTCTTTAAGGAATTAATACACATATTGTTTTGTGACACTGGTTGCCAACCCCACGACATGTCAACACTCTTCCCTTCTCAACCTTGCTTTCCCCATTATCAGCTTTCCTGTCCCCTCTTGACTTCTCCTCCCTGCCCCTGGGCTGATGTGCACATTTAGTCTTGTTTTGTTTTATGGGCCTGTCTAATCCTTGGTTGAAGGGTGAACCTCAGGAATGACTTCCTTAATGAGCTATAAGGGTGTCTAGGAGTCATACTCTCAGGGTTTCTCCAGTCTCTGTCATACCAGTAAGTCTGGTTTTTTCGTTTGTTTTGCTTTGTGAGTTAGAATTTTGTTCCACATTTTTCTCCAGCTCTGTCGGGACCCTCTGTTGTGATCCCTGTCAGAGCAGTTGTTGGTGGTAGCTGGGCACCATCTAGTTGTGCTGGACTCAGTCTGGTGGAGGCTGTGGTACTTGTGATCCATTAGTCCTTTGGACTAATCTTTCCTTTGTGTCTTTGGTTTTCTTCATTCTCCTTTGCTCCAGACAGGGTGAGACCAGATGACCACTCACAAGCTTTTAAGACCCCAGATGCTACTTACCAAAGTAGAATGTAGAGCATTTTCTTTATAAACTATGTTATGCCAGTTGAGCTAGATGTTCCCTGAGACCATGGTCCCCGCAGCCCTCAGCCCAGTAGTTCAGTCCTTCAGGGAGTTTGGATGTGTCTATGGAGCTTCCATGACCTTGCCTTGGACAAGTTGTGCTGTCTTCCCCAGTATTGTGTACTGTTTTACCCTTCACCAAAGTTACCACTTATCTATTGTCTATTGAATGTTTTTCCCTCCCACTCCTCCCCTCCCTTGTAACCATCAAAGATTGTTTCTTTTTGTGTGTAAACCTTTTCATGAGTTTTTATAGTAGTCCCACTGTATATTTCAAAGTAAAGTTTAAGTACACATGTGTGGGGACAAAAATGATGGGGAAAGCACTATCCTGGCTGCCAGTGGGAAGTATTTGCCTTATTGCTTCCCACAGTGCTTTTTTCCCCATATCTGCCCCCTACCCCACCTCCATTCTTGCCTGGTGGTTATACAATAGCACTGGATATTTACTGAAATTCCCACTTATTAAAGAAAACATGTAGATGTGCATAGATGGAAGAGTCAGACTGCCAGGATTCTGAGGAGGTGTAAACCAGACAGACTGCAAGGATGCAGCATTGTTGAAGAATGGGATAAGGGGGAGAGGGGGACATTTTGATATTGTGACAATAGACTAGGTGTCAGGAGACCTGGATTCTGGGCCTGGAACTGCCCTTACTAGCTATGTGGTCTCAGGCAGGTCACCTTGTTTGGCCTCAAAGTCCTCATCTGGAAAAGAGGCTGGATTAGATTATGACTGGAGAAAACAAACAATAAATACATAAATGAATACCTAGTATTATGTCAGTTCGTGAGAGGTACTTACTGGGTCCCATTCTTGTTATTCCCAGGTTCTCTGATATCCCTGTGGGCTTTAAAGCTTCCCTATCATGTTGTTATGTTACCAGGTGCCATTGAGTCAGTTCCTACTATAGTGACTTTACAAAACATTGCTCAGTCCTGTGCCATCCTCACAATAGGAGGTATGTTTGAGCCCATTGTTACAGCCATTATGTCATTCCATCTCACTGAGGGTCTTCCTCTTTTTCAACGACCCTCTACTTTACCAAGCATGATGTCCTTATCCAGAGACTGGTCCCTCCTGATGACATGTCCAAAATAAGCAAGACAAAGTCTCATCATTCTCGCTTCTAAGGAACATTCTGGTTGTACTTTCTCCAAGACAGATTTGTTCATTCTTCTGGCAGTCCATCTGCATATCCCCACCATAATACGTCCACAACTGTGCTGGCAGTATCTAGTCTGATAGACAGACTTTGAGTCTCTCCTTTTGCCAGGACCCGTGCTAGGTGAAGGTCCTCGGTGGTGCAAATTGTTTGTCCTTGACTACTAACCTAAAGGTTGATGGTTCAAACCCACTCAGAGGTATCACAAAAGAAAGGCCTACCTATCTGCTTCTATTAAGATTACAGGCAAGAAAACCCTATGGAGCAATTCTAGTCTGTAACACATGGGGTCACTGTGAGTTGGAATCGACCCGATGGCAATGGGTTTGGTTCGGTTTGCTGCTAAGTGAACATGTACCACAGGGTGGGAGTGAGTGGGGATTATTTTTCAGGTTTAATTCTTCATACTAGGTTTAAGACCTGTGGTCAGGTGTTGTTGCATTAGAAGGAGACAGCTGTCCACACAAATAACTAAAGACTTCTTAAGCTTCAGGGCCTGGATGTGCTGCCTAGAAGAATGAAGTATTTGTGGATAAAGCTGGGTTACAAAGAAAACCCTGTGGGTTCACTCAGGTCAACCTCGTGAACAGTAGACAGATTGATTTAATGTATTTAGCTTGCATTAGAGAGCTAATAGAATTCTTGCCAATTTCAATGAGAGGAAAGACAATGGAGGGGTGAGCAAAGAGAACGTGAGAGGAATTTAGGCAAACTTAATCTGATTTCCTATGAGGAAAAGGTTTCATACTATAAGCATTTCTCAAAGGCACTCATTAAATAACAAATGATGAGGCTGAAGTTCTACTGATTGAATTCTGTAAAACTATGTTTAGAATAGTAGATGAAATGTCCAGGTTAAGCGCTATAGATTCTTCAGGAACTCATGGTAAACACGCAGATTTATGGACTTCAGCCAAGACCTATAGCATCAGAATTTACAGATAAAGGCCAGGAATCTACAGGTTTGGCAAGCTCCAGGCATGCTTGTTACTTGTGCTAAAGTTTTAGGAACCACTGAGGAAGACTGTGGACATCAAGTTTCTATGAATATGTTTGCAAACACCTTTCCCTAAACATGTTAATGCAAGTGCTGCCAACACTTAATATACTTATGTCCTCAGTCCTGCTTCAGCAACTTAGGGCAGGGGGAGCAGGCAATGCCTCTCTTTCTCCTTTTTTACTTCTTCCCAGACCTCTATCTGGGGCCTGGGATATCTTTAGTTGAGATGAGAGCTGTGAGTTGCAGAACAGTTTAAGATCCTCTACCCCTTTATCTAGGAGCCCTGCTGGTGATGGCTAAGTGCTTGGCTGCTACCTGAAAGGCTGGCCGTTTGAACTCACCCAGCAGCTCTGTGGGAGAAAGACCTGGCTATCTGCTTCTGTAAAGATTACAGTAAAAAAAAAAACCCTATAGAGCAGTCCTACCCTGCAACACATGAGGTCTCCATGAGTCAGAATCGACTCAGCTGCACCTAACAACAACATCCCTTCAGCCTACCACTAGTCTGTCAGTTTGTCATACTGTGGTGGCGTGTGTGTTGGTGTGATGCATGGAAGCTATGCTACCAGTATTTAAAATACTAGCAGGGTCACCCATGGTGGACAGGTTTCAGCAGAGCTTCCAGACTAAGATAGACTAGGAAGAAAGGCCTGGCAATCTACTTCTGAAAATCAGCCAATGAAAATCCTAATGATCACAACAGAATATTGTCCAGTATAGTGCTAGAGGATGAGTCCCCTCGGTTAGAAGTCACTCAAAATACACAGTGGCCGTGAAAACAGACTCGAGCATACCGATGATAATGAAGAGAGCACAGGACTGGGTAACATTTCGTTCTGTTGTACCTGGGGTTGCCATGAGTTGAGGCCAATTCAACAGCAATTAACAACAACCCCCTTGTTATGTATCGAATTGTGTCCCCCCCAAAAAATGTTGCAAATCCTAACCTCTGCCTGTGGTTATAATTACATTTGTGAATGGATGGTATTTGTTATGTTAATGAAGCAGGACTAGGTTATGTCAATGAGCATAAGGTTATGTTTATTATGTTAATGAGGCAGGATTAGGGTGTCTCTTGAGTCAATCTCCTTTGAGATATAAAAGAGATTAAACAAGCAAACGAGAAGCAGTGCTGAGGGGAAGACACATGCCAAGCCACGTGAAGAAAACCAAGCAGCTAAGGTGTAAGGACCTTCCCCCAGAGACAACAGAGAGAGAAAGAGCCTTCTTCTAGAGCTAGCACCTTGAATTCAGACTTGTAGCTTCATAAACTGCGAGAAAATAAATGTGATTGTTAAAGCCACTCACTTGTGATATTTCTGTTACAGCAGCACTAGATAACTAAGACATCCTTCATCCCTTCCCAACAGCACAATGCAAAATGCTTGGGCCATATATTAGACTAAATCTTAGTGTGCAAGTTACAAATATACCTGTAACTATTTGTAACATCTATTTTCATGGCCACTGTGTATTTTGAGTGCTTTGCAACCTAGGGGACTCATCCTCTAGCACTGTATTGGACAATATGTTAAAACTCCATGTTTAAGAACACTGTCAGAAAATTGTGACCCAAGGCAATGCTGCACAGTAAAACTGATAAATTATTTAAGAGAAATGTAATAGAATACAGACTTTTTTTTTTTTTTTTTTATGGTTACCCTCTGTCTTGTTATCCGGTGCTGCTATAATAGAAATACCACAAGTGGATGGATTTAACAAACAGAAATTTATTCTCTCACAGTCTAGGAGGCTAGAAATCCAAATTTAGGGTGCCAGCTCCAGGGGAAGGCTTTCTCTCTCTGTTGGCTCTGGGGGAAGGTCCTTGTCATCAATCTTCCCTGGTCAAGGAGCTTCTTAGCATAGGGACCCCGGGTCCAAAGGACATGCTATTCTTCTGGCTCTTGTTTCTTGGTGGTATGAGGTCCCTCTCTCTCTGCTCACTTCTCTCTTTTATATCTCAAAAGAGAATGACTTAAGACACAACCTTATCTGTAGATTGACTCCTGCATCATTAACATAACTGCCGTTAATCCCACCTCATTAACATAATAGAGGTAGGATTTACAACACATAGAAAAATCACATCAGATGACAAAATGGTGAACAATCACACAATGCTGGGAATTATAGCCTAGCCCAGTTGACAGATATTTTTGAGGGACACAGTTCAATCCATGATACCCTCTGATTTTCATTACCTTTGTCAAGAATACTTATCTCTCTATACTACACTGGATTGAAAAAGAAAAATAATGCCTCTATTAAGAAGTACCTTTCTCTAAGGGAACTATAAGCTAGACAAAAGTTAAACATTAAAAATGTAATGCATTATGACATCATTTTAGGGAAAACAGAAGGCCTAACAGTGACTTCCAGTCAGAAGTGGCACGCTTAAGGAGCCTGGTGGCACAACAGTTAAGTGTTTGGCTGCTAACCAAAAGGTCTGCAGTTTGAACCAACCAACCATTCCTCGGGAGAAAAGACCTGGTGATCTGCTCCCAGAAAGATTGTGGTTGTTGCAAACCACAAAGGAAACCCTGTGGGGCAGTTCTACTCTGTCATATGGGGTTGCTAGGAGTTGGAATTGACTCAATGGCACAGAACAACAACAACAACAAAAAGCAGATGTAGGAATCCCTCACCCTGATACATAACAAATGCTGTACAAAATAACTTGAAAAAAATTTAACAGATAGCTGAACTCAAAAACATTAAAGGGAAATCTCTAGGTGCCAGAAATGAAGCTAGAACCATAGCCAAAGCTTGGGGCAGGCACCAAAAGATCTAACTCATAGCCAAAGCTAGGAGCAAGGCATTGAAGTCAGGCAGCCCAGTGAACCAGGACCAGACACCTGTCTTAGCAAGTGGGGTTTAACACCCATGTGGGGAGAGCAGTGGAGTTCTCGGGCTCTATGCACAGCCCGGAGCTGTAACTGGGCTCTCTGTGGAAAGGCAGGAGCTGGGAAAGTTTCCTCCATAGTGGGAACCAATAAATCTCTGCCTCCCAGCCCTGAGTCATAGCAGGGAGTGAGGTGACTTCCAACACAGAGTGCCTCATGAGATGGAAATTCTGAGTCTGTGCCACATGTGGGCTGCATTTGTGTTATTTGTGTGGTAAGGAAACCCTGGGCTGAAGCTAAGTTAACAGCAGGGCCATACAGATGTCAAACTGAGAAAAAATATTTGCAATTTATACCCTTACTATATACTAAAGAACTTCTAAAAATAGAAAAAAAGAGAAAGGACGACCGTTCTATAGAAAAAATGGGCAAGAGGTACGAACAGACAGTTCAGAGTAAAAAATAAGCAAGGCTTAAACATATGAAAAGATGCTCAACCTTGCTTATAATAAGAGAGATACAAATTAAAACTACTCTGCGATATCACATCTTACCCATTAGATTGACAAAAACCTAAAACGTGGCAATGCACTCTGTTGATGAGGCTACAAGAAAACACTCTCAGCATTGCTAGTGGGAATGCAAATGGGGGGAATCTGGCAATATCTAGCAAAATTTACATAGGCGCTTGACCCAGCAATCCTACTATACCAAAAATAAATCTATAACAAAAATACTGGCAAAAATATGAAAAGACACATGCACAAAACTATTTAGTGAAGCACTATTTGTAATAGCAAAATGTCTATCCACAGGGGAATTGGCTGAACAAACAATGGTACTACCATACAGTGGGGTACTAGAAAGCTGTAAAATCTCTAGAAGTAAGGAAAATCTCTATATTCTGCTACAGCATAATCTACAAGATATATTATTAAGTGAAATAAGCAAAGTCTAGGACAGGGTATATTGGATATTACTGTATATCTAAGGAGCCCTGGTGGTGAAATGGTTAAGTGCTTCACTGCTCACCAAAATGTTGACAGTTTGAACCCACCCAGCTGCTCTGTAGGAGAAAGACCTGGCAATCTGCTTCTGTAAATATTATAGCCTAGACAACTCTATGGGGAAGTTCTATTCTGTAACACATGGGGTAGCTTTCAATAAAAAATGACTCAGTGGCACCCAACAACACCATATATCTAAGAAAGGGGGAAAATATGAATACACACGTATACACGCAGAAGCATAAACCAAACACTAATATAGTTCCTTTTAAGTGGAAGGAAGGAACAGAGCAGAGGGGCAGAGATAAAAACTACTCTCTGAATGGACCTTGTTTTGTAGATTTGACTTTAGAATTGTAAGGGTTAAAGATGACTGTAATTCTTTGACACTTCTCCCACCAGGAGGTGGGCGCTACTGTCTCCTGTTGAATCTGGCTGGGCCTATGCCCGCTCTGACCAAGAGAGTACGGTAGAAGTGAGCTGTGCAGGTTCCCAGGCCCAGGCCTTAGGAAATGAACAGCTTCCACTTCCTGCCTCTTGGAAATTTTGCTCTTGGAATGCTCACTCTGGGGGAAGCCAGGAGCCATGTCAGGAGGTTGGCTAGTCTGAGACATGATTGAATCATGTCCCCGCAAAATGTGTTGTAAATCCTAATCGCTATACTTGTGATTAAAAGAGCCCTGGTGGTGCAGTGGTTAAGCGCTCGGCTGCTACCCAAAAGGTTGGTGGATCAAACCTAGCAGCCGCTCCGAGGGAGGAAGATGTGGCACTCAGCTTCTGAAAAGACTATATAGCCTTGGTGACCCCATGGGGTCACTATGAGTCAGAATCCACTTGACCGCAACGAGTTACAGCTGTGGTTATAATCCCATTCAGGAATGGGTTTTCTTTGCCACATTAATGATGCAGTACTAGTGTAGGGTATGTCTTAAAATCAATCTCTTTTGAGACATATAAGAGCAGATTAAGCAAGCAAGCAAGCAAGCACAAATGGAGGGCCACGTGATTGCCAAGGAACCTAGGGATATAACCTGAAAAGAGACAAGGAACTTCTCCCAGAGTGGACAGAAAGAGAAAGCCTTCCCCTAGAGTCAGCTCCCTGAATTCAGACTTCTAGCCTTCTAAACTGTGAGAAAATAACTTTCCGTTTGTTAAAGTCACCCATTTGTGGTATTTCTGTTACAGCAGCACTAGATAACTAAGAGACAGACCCGCTGTCATGCTGTGAGAAGCCCAAGCCACATAGAAAGACCCTGGAAGAGGAGACAGCACGAAGGGAGAAAGTAAGGCCAAGGTGTACCAAAGCACCAGACATTGAGAGAAGAAGCCATCTTAGAAGTAGAGCCTTCAGCCCCAACTGACCTGAGGTTCAGAGACAAACCACTCAGGCCCGTCACAAATTCCTCACCCACAAAATCATGAGCAGAATAAAGTGTCTTAAGCTACTAAGTTTTGAGGTAGTTTGTTACACAGCAATAGATAACTGGAAGAGGAATTATACAAATGTTTTACCAAATTTTAAAACAAATTTAAATCAGAATTTTTTCAAAAAAATCAGTCCTAAAAATCATAAGCAAAACTTAAACAAATGAATCTAACTACACAGAAAGGAGTTATTTCAAGTGACTTTAAAATTAAGTAATTTTACTCCCCTAGTGGGATATAACCAAAGGATAAAAAGAACAAAAACAATCTTAAAAGAGTTTTCAGTAAATATCTTGATTATAATAATATTACTATTGTTTTCTAAAACTATTATTTATGTATTGTATAAGATAAAGTAAATAGTACTATATTAATGTCATTGGGGAAGAAAGATTTTTGACAAAGAGAAAAGCCATACAAGTATAATATCAAGGTTGTTAGCTAAAATTTTGGTAATCCTATGAAGAAAACAAAAGACCCAAAGGAGCAATTAGTCCAAAGGACTAAAGGACTACATGAACCACAGCCTACACCACCCTGAGATCAGAAGAACTAGATGGTACCCGGCTACCACTACCGACTGCTCTGACTGGGATCACAAGAGAGGGTCCTGGGCAGTTCAGGAGAATAACTGCAGAATGAAAAATGAAATTCACAAAAAAGACCGGACTTACTGGTCTGACAGAGACTGAAGAAATGAATCCTGAGTCTACGGCCCTAAGACACTCTTCTGGCCTGGAACTGAAGTCATTCCCAGAGACCACCCTTCAGCCAAACCATAGACAGCCCCATAAAATAAACGGTAACACCTGAGAAGGACGTGCTCCTTAGAACAATCAATTATACAAGATCAAAAGGGCAACATTTGCCCAAAACCAAAGATGCGAAGGCAGGAAGGGGTAGCAATTCAGGAGGAAAGGAAATGGGGAACCTAAGATGGAAATGGGGGAGTGCTGGCACATTGTAGGGAATGAAACCAATGTCATGGATCACTTTATGTACAAACTATCAAAGGGGAAATTAATTTTCTTTGTAATCTTTCATCTAATACACAATAAAAAATTTAAAGAAAGAAAAAAATGTCCACCAGGGAACAGCATTTTACTGGAGATACTCTTATATTCCTGACTCACCTCTGCTGTGGAAAGAACATTGAGAATACAAGTAACTAGCTCAGTTCATGCTCTCGGACTGGTGAAGAAGACTCTCTAAGAGAAAGGTAGTTTCTCACTCTCAGGAAAGTTTATTCTCACTCAACTATCAATAAAATGGCAATTAGGTCCTAATTTGGTCTACTTACTTCATAAAGAATAGCCTTACCAGGCCGACAGTTATGAAGACGGCGCAGGACCAGGCAACGTTTTATTCCATTAGGTCGCCATGCGTTGAAGTTGACTCAACAACAACCAAAAACAACAGCAACACTTCATAAAGTACATGTGGGGCCTGGACCATGGCAAATAGCCAATGAATGTTGTCTATTATTGCCAGTGTCTGTTCTCCAAAGGATGAGACCTAAGAAACTCTTCTGGCACCTGATTTAAAGTCCACCTCCCGTGCTCCTGTTTCTTGCCAAGGATCGCTTACCTGAATGATGTATGCATGGAATAAAAATACAGTGAAAGCTAAAAAAAAATTTTTAAAAATAAAAATATAGTAATCCTAAATATAAATTGGTCATAATGATTTTTCCCTCTTTAAAGAATACAGTAGCCGCCCCACCACCCCCTGCCCACCCCAAGCCTTGGTTTTGCTTTCCTCGGTTTCAGTTACCCTTGGTCAATCTCAAAATTAAATGAGTACATAGCATGATGAAACCTCACACCATCCCGTTCCATCATTCAGTTAACTTTGATTACAGTATATTGTTATAATTGTTCTATCTTATTATTAATTATTGTTAATATTTTACTGTGCCTAATTTATAAATTAACCTTTATCATAGGTATGTATGTGTAAGACAAATCATAGCATATACAGGGTTCAATACTATCCGTGGTTTCAGGTATCCACAAGAGGTCTTAGAATGTATGCCCCACAGATAAGGGGGGACTACTGTACATATTTCCTGGATCTTTTCACTGAAACGTCTAGAAGCAATGACCAACCTGGTAGTAATCAGTGCTCCCAGCACCCCAGAGAAATAGCTATTCCTGGTGTGGGGCAGAAAACATACAAGAGGAGCCTAGGGCATGTGGTCAAACTAGAAAGCAAGGAAGCTGAGGGCTTACAGAGATGCTTAGGTCCATATGAACAGTGCAGAGAAGCTATTTTAGAGCATGTGTATAAGGTAAGTGAAAGCAAAACGGGCTGAGTTTTCCTAAAATTTTAAAAGCAAAGATGGTGGCCTAGGACAGCTTTTAGGTATGTAAGGCAGTAGTGTGACTGATGCAAGTGCCATTCTAGAAAGAAGCGTGGCCATGATTGATCACTTACTGAGACCGGAAATTAGGTAGAAGGTTATGTGGATAATTCATTCAGCTTCCACTAATACATATATATATGTATATGCATTTTGTTTGTTTACTTTTGCTCATTGCTAAATGTTTTTTTGAGAAAAAAGCCTTAATGCACTAATGTGGCATTTTGCATAAATGAATATTGCATTTAAGCCGCCGCTTTAAATTATACATGCATTTAGAACCAATGGATTCCCTGGAAAGTACTGTACTCAGATGGAATATATTATTATTATTATTAGGTGCTGTCAAGTTGGCTGACTCATAAGTGACCTTATGTATAACCGAAGGAAATGTTGCCTGGTCCTGCACCACCCTTATAATTGCTGCTGTGTTTGAGCCCATTGTTGCAGCCACTGCGTCAATCCATCTCACTGAGGGTCTTCCTCTTTTTTGCTGACCCTCTACTTTACTAAGCATGATGTCCTTCTCCAGTGACTGGTCCCTCCTGATGATATATCCCATGGACATCAGATGAAATTTGTTGTTAGGTGCTGTCAAGACAGTTCTGACTCATAGAGACCCTATGTATGACAGAACAAAATGTTGCCCGGTCCTGCGCCATCCTCACAATTGTTGCTGTGTTTGAGCCCATTGTTGCAGCCACTGCGTCTCTCCATCTTGTTGAGGGTTTTCCTCTTTTTTGCCGACCCTCTACTTTACTAAGCATGATGTCCTTCTCCAGGGACTGGTCCCTTCTGATAACATGTCCAAAGTAAGTAAGACGAAGTCTTACCATCCTCACTTCTAAGGAGCATTCTGGCTGTACTTCTTCCAAGACAGATTTGTTCATTCTTCTATCAGTCCACGGTATATTCAATAGTCTTCACAACACCATGATTCAGATGCATCAGCTGAACTAAGATCCACTTAATATATAACTCTAAAGAAATTAGGCTGTTTCCTTATTTGTTACAAAAGAATGACAGCTAATTATAAGTAGAAGAAATTATAGAAGCAGAAATTCATCATTTTGCAACCCTTAATGAAATAACAATGAGACCTGGTGGTGCAGTGGTTAAGCACTCGGCTGGTAACCGAAAGGTCCATGGTTTGAACCCACCAGCTGCTCCACAGCAGAAAGATGTGGCAGTCTGCTTCCATAAAGATTTACAGCCTTGGAAACCCTATGGGGCAGTTCTACTCTGCCCAGTAGGGTCACTATGAGTCAGAATCAACTTGGAGGCAATAGTTTTTGGTAATAAAATAATGGGGGCAGTGGTGGTTCAGAAGTAGAAGTCTCACCTTCTATGTGGGAGACTCGGGTGTAATTCCCTGCCAATGCACCTAAAGTGCAGCCGCCACCCATTTGTCAGTGAAAGCTTGGGTGTTGCTATGATGCTGAACAGGTTTCAGTGGAGTTTTCAGACTAAGAGAGACTAGGAAGAAAGGCCTGGAGATCTACTTCCGAAAATCAGCCAGTGAAAACACTGTGAACACAATGGTTAGATTCCATTGTACATGAGGTCGCCATCGCCATAAGTCAGTGGTTGACTCAACTTGACAACAGCTAACAGTAACAATGAAATAACTTATTCAGGAATAATCATCAGTGGAGATGTAAGCTGTAGTGAAATGTTGATGGGAATTGGATATCTGCATGCTGCCAAATACCACTCCATGGTGTTCTTGGGAAAAAGTAGCTTTACGATGGAGAGACCTGGGTGTCATCATCTTAACCCAGATCAAACTTAGCACTGTTAAAAGTGGGGCACACAGACATGTGCCTCCTGGTATGATGCAAAATGAAGTACACAGCACCACCTCTGAAATATTCTTGCCAAAAATACTTAATTTAAATCCAATTCAGTTAGATCTAACTTCCAGTTTATAGACAATACAGAATATAAAGAGACAAGTTAAATGACACCACAGAAAAATACTCAGATAAATCCAGAAGTTGGAACATTCTATAGAACAAATCGTCTGGTCTCATCAACAAGTCAGTATCATGAAAACAAATAAACCAATAAAGGTGAGGAGGAATGATTTCTAGATTAAAACTGAATAAAGAGATATAACAACTAAATGCAATACATAGTTCTTTACTGGATTCTCTTTTGAACAAATCAGCTGTTAAAAAAAAAAAATTCGAGGCCAGTTGGGAAAATGTGAATGTGTGCTAGATATTGGCTGATGTTGAGGAATTCTTATTAATTTTGTTGTGTGTGATAAGGCAATGTGTTTATGTAGGGAAATGCCTTTTTTTGGACATGCATACTGAAATATGGAGTGTAATGTCATACATTGTTATTTGCTATACTACAGTATGGTATGAATATTATAAAGTCTGTAAATACTTTAAAATATGATGAAGCAAATATAGCAAAATATCAATGTTAAATCTAGGTAATGTGAATATGGGGTTTATTTTACTATGCCTTCTACTCTTTCGTATGCTTGAAAATTTTCATAATATGAAAGTAAAAAAAGACAAGGGGATGTTGGGATGGGCTAACAGGTTTAAAAGGATTTCAAAAGCTATGCGATGTCAAGTAAATGAAAAGAGCTAACATTTATAGAGAATTTAACCCAGTGCTAGGGCTCGTTCTAAGCTCTTAGACGTATGAGCTCATATAATCCTCACAATAATCCTATGAGTCAGGGACTGTCAGCATTTCCCAATCTTAACATAAGCTCCTTGTCCTACAGTTCCATGCTGGTCCTTGCTCACTTACTGTGTTCTTCTTTGTGTTAGAACCAGCTTCTCTGTGGCCTGGTTTTCCAGTCTAAGGACAATAAATGCTATTCTTTCTGCACTGTTTCCCTCATTCACAGTGCCAGGTCAGTTTTTTCCAAAGGTTGATTAATCAAAGGCTATTAATCTTTTTCCAAAATCCTAATTTTGCAAAACTTAAGTCTTCATCATGTTGAGGCTTGTAGGCCTCCATATCAGACTTGTTTGCACTGCCAGAAACTAAAGGGCTAAGATGAAAACCCAGGAGGAATAGTGGCACTGCCCCATACATGATTTCATGTAAGACTCACAATATGAAAAAGGAATAAGGGGGAGTAATATCTGCATCTGCAAAGTAGTAAAATGTACTTTACACGGCTACTGAGAAGATGAATAAAATAATGCACATGAAGGATTTAGCCCAGTTCCAGGCATGCAGTAAGCACTTAGTAAAGGATAATTATTGTCTTTGGTTATTGTCTGCATTTCACAGATGGGACACAGAGTCCTTGAAGAGGAGGGTTGTTGCGCTCACACAGTCAGTGAAGAATAGGGCCGGAGCCCAGGTCTTCTGATTCAGATACCCACCCTCTTTACATTCCTTCTGTGCCTCTGACTATTGTGTTTTACATTCTAGATCTTTCTCTTAGAGCTTGGGCAGTAATACTTACTTCTTGGGAATGTCTGCAGCTTGTTCTAACCATTCACTTTCCAAAAGGGTCAAGGCCACTTTGAATTTTTTTAAATCTTATCTATTTATTTTTGTTTATTCAATTTGACTTTTAGAACAACTCTTCAGAACATACGAAAGTTCCCACCCCACTCACCTATTCTTGCCCCACTCACCTCTCTCCATATACCCTATTTTGGTAGGATCACTACAGGCTATTTATTAATGCTTCCTCTAGCCCATCACTCAGATAATCAATAAATAGCTAACACTGGGTTATTTCTAACCTGCTCACAGATTTTGGTAATAAAAGTAACTAATACTTACTTGGAGCCTGGGTGTAGCAAGTGGTTTGCAATCAGCTGGCGGCTAACCTAAAGTCTGGTGGTTCAAACCCACCCGGTGCTCCCCGGAAGAAAGGCCTGGTGAACTACTTCCATAAAGATTATAGCCAAGGAAACCCTATGGAGCAGTTCTACTCTGTAACACATGGGGTCGTCACGGGTTGGTCAGCTCGACAGCAGTCAACAACAACAATACTTATTTAGAACGCTTACTA
This sequence comes from Trichechus manatus latirostris, assembly GCF_000243295.1. Lineage (NCBI taxonomy): Eukaryota > Metazoa > Chordata > Mammalia > Sirenia > Trichechidae > Trichechus > Trichechus manatus. The sequence continues at coordinate 8,548,909 of NW_004444041.1, read as the reverse complement.
TAAGCCAGACGCTGTTCTAAGCACTTTATATTAATTCATTCATTTAATACAACAAATACAAGAGTAGGTATTATTATTATCCCTGGTTTAAAAGTAAGGAAACCAAGACTCAATGAGGTTAAGAGGACCTCACAGCTGGTGAATGGCGGAGCCAAGATTTGAACCCAGTTAGTCTGGCTCTTAACCACTTGTTGCAAAATACTGATTCTCTGTTGAATATAAAGACCTTTCCATCCAAACTTCTTAAAAGCTTCCTCTGTTTTCTTTACTCCATCACTCCTCAACCCATGCCATAATTTGTTTTTTAGCCCCGGCTTGAAATTAGTTCTACCAATGTTACCAGTGACATTCATGTCACTAAATCTGATTCATGATTTGTCATTTATTTAATATCTCAGCTGCTTTGAAGGTTGACCATACTCTTGAAACACTCTTCTTTTGGCTCCTGAGATAGCACATGCTGCTTGTTTTCCTTCTACAGCTCTGGCTGCATTATCTCAGCCTCATTTGCAGACTCATTCTCTTCTACCTGATGCTTAAATTCTGGAGGTCCTCATGGCTCTGTCCTAGGCCCTGGTCTCTACTCTGTCTTTACTCTCACCCGAGGCTATCTCACTCACCTCCATGGCTTCAACAACTATCCAAACTCGGGTGCCTTCCAAATGTATGTATCACCAGCCCAATCTCCCCTCTAAAATCTAGATCTGAATATGCAACTGTCTATTCTGCACTTCTACTTGCATGTCTCATGAGCACCTCAAACCCAGGTTGTATAAACTCACCATCTTCCCTTCAGCCAAAATTGGTTCTCCTAATGGTAAAGCTCTTAGCCGCTGACCAGAATGTTGGTGGTTTGGACCGACCTAGTGGCTCTGTGGGAGAAAGACCTGGCAATCTGCTTCTATAAAGATTACAGCCTAGAAAACCCTATGGGGCAGTTCTACTCTGTCATATGGGGTCGCTATGAATCAAAAATTGACTCGATGGCACCTAACAACAATGACACAATAGAGGAGAAGGAGTCCCTGGGTGGCGCAAACAGTTAAGCACTTGACTACTAAAGGTAGGCTACTCAAACCCACCCAGAGGCACATCAGAAAAAAGGTCTAGTGATCTGCTTCCAAAAGGGTATAGTTCTACCCTACACACATAGGGTTTCCATGAGTCAGAGATGAAATGACAGAAACAGGTTTGGTTTTTGTTTTTTAATGCAGGAGAACCTCCTTTTTTATGTCATTAACTGGCATCATCATCTGCCCAGTTTTGCTAGTCAGAAACCTGGAGGTCATTGTTGATTTGTCCTTTCCTCACCCCATACATCTAATCAGTCGGATCCTGTCAATTCCATCTCTTAAATATTATGGTAATTCACCAACTTCTCTCCAACTCTTCTTCTACCAACTCTGGATCAAGGCATCATCATCTCTTGCTTGAATGATTTCAGTAGCTTCTAAATTGCTCTTCTTCCTTCCTCTGCAATTAACTTTTCTAATCCCTTTTTCACAGAAGCCAATTGTTGTTGTTGTTAGGTGCCATGGAGTCGATTCTGGCTCACAGCAACTCCACATGACAGGGCAGAACTGTCCCAAAAGTCGTCTTGGCTGTAATTTTTTCAGGAGCAGATCACCAGATTTTTTATGCCGCAGATCCTCTGGGTGTGTTCAGAATGTCAGCATTTTAGTTAGCAGTCCATCTCTTAACAGTTGCCTCACCAGGATCTTTTAAATATGTAAATTTTATTATAGAACTCCCTATTTTAAATTCTTCAATGGTTCCTCACTGCCTTTAAGATAAAATTTAAATCCTACAAGGCTCTTAGTGATGTGGCCTCTGCCGACCTCAGCAGCTTTATCTCATGCCACCCCTCATCTAGTTCAGATCAGGCCAACCAAATTGACCATTCAGTTCTATGAATATGCCTCACTTCATCCTACCTCATGACCTTTACATGCGCTGTACCCTCTACCTGGAATGCTCTTTCATTCCCTTTGCCAAATCTTAATTCATTCACTTGTATGTAAGTAGTTTGGGATAAACCACAATGGATAAAACTGTCCCTTTGAGTTAATTTTAATTCTGTCAAGTATAGTTTACCAAGTCCTAAGACATTCAGCTGAGTGTTCTAGTGGTCACCTCACAAGAAGAAGCTAATTTCTCAGAGTTGGCTTGAGGAGAAACGTAATAGTTTCCTGCTTCTACCCTGAGAAGCACGAGGGACTCATCCTCAGTCCCTCCCTACACAATGGCGGCCTTGGGGCACAAATAGCTGGCTCGGGAGGTGGGAAACACTTACCTCTTTCTGCATTCTGGAAAGCAAAGTGATGTTGGTTGGAGGTGCCGCTTCCCATAGTCTAAGTGCTCTGCTTGTACAGTACTCAGACAGAAGATCCAAGGGAGGTTGGGCTGTTTGTTGACAAAAGGAAATCTGTAATAGGGAAATTCAGGCAGAGTATTAGTGCATATTGACCAAATTACATAGGAATCTTGTCTCCCATGTTATTAAAAAAAAAAAAAAAAGCAAGACTATCATGTGAGAGCATCCTCCTCACTTCTTCAGTCTCAGAGCATGAGGTGTTCCTTCTCTGAGAATTCCCTCCATTTGTTGCCCCATATCTCTCCTGTGTTTTCAACCTTTGTACTGGCTTTTTCTTTCTCTGCTGTTGAGTCGGTTCCGACTCACAGAGACCCTAGGTACAACAGAACGAATCACTGCCCAGTCCTGCGCCAGCCTATCGTTGCTATGCTTAAGCCCATTGTTGCAGTCACCATGTCAGTCCAGCTTGTTGAGGGTCTTCCTCTTCTTCGCTGACCCTCTACCCTACCAAGAATGATGTCCTTCCCAGGGACTGATCCCTTCTAATAACATGTCCAAAGTATGTGAGACAAAGTCTCGCCATCCTCCCTTCTAATGAGCATTCTGGTTGTACGTCTTCCAAGACAGATTTGTTCATTCTTCTAGCAGACCGTGGCATCAATATTCTTTGCCAACACCATAATTCAAAGACATTGATTCTTCTTTGTTCCTTTTTCATTGTCCAGCTTTCACACGCATATGAGGCAGTTGAAAACACCATGTCTTGGGTCAGGCGCACCTTAATCCTTAAAGTGACATCTTTGCTTTTTAATACTTTAAAGAGACCTTTTGCAGCAGATTTGCCCAGTGCAACGCGTTGTCTGATTTCCTGACTGCTGCTTCCATGGTTGTTGATTAGACTTACAGTCTAATGATCCAAAAAAAACCCAAACTCGTTGCCATTGAGTAGATTCTGACTCATAGCGACCCTATAGAACAGAGTAGAACTGCCCCATAGGGTTTCCAAGGAGTGGCTGGTGGATTCGAACTGCCTACATTTGGTTAGCAGCCGAGCTCTTAACCACCGTGCCACCAGGGCTCCAGTCTAATTATAGTGAAACACAAAAGAAAAACTGTGAGAGAGAATACTGTATCATAGTTTTCTCGTTTGTGTTTCACTGTCATCAGACTGTGAGTTCCTTGAGAGCAAAATTTGTGTCTTACTCATCATTTTTATCCTCAGAACTTAGCACAATGCCCGGCACACAGTAGGAGTTTAATAACTATTGGTGGAATAAACTTTTCATCATATTAATTTTTGCCCAACAAAGATGAATCTTTTTCTGGCTTTTCATCAGGAAGCAATGTGAGATGTACTGACTTAATGCCGAGAGAGGATTCTACTTGCGTTTGTTCTCCCCCTCCTTCACTTCTACCCCATCCTCCTTCCTCTATTCTTGAAAATTATTGAATTGGGGTTTGTCCAAGAATTGTTACCTTTTTCCTTGTAAGACTATCTTGTCAGATCATCTACCCTATAAAAAAGCCACTGGAAGAATTTCAAATGCTTACAGAATCCAGACTTTCTGGAGCCATTGAGGCTGGATGAACTTCCAAAACTACTGCCCTGAGACAATCCTTAAACCTTAAACCAAAAATGTTCCCTAAAGTCTTCTTTTAACCAAACAATGTTGTGCTGCCATCAAGTCAATGGCAATGTGGCCCATGTGACAGAGTAGAACTACCCCACAGGGTTTTCCAGGCTGTAAACTTTATGGGAGCAGATTGCCAGGTCTTTCTCCTGCAGAGCTGCTGAGTGGGTTTGAACCACCAACTTTTCAGTTCACAGCTGAGTACTTAACCTCTGCGCCACCAAGATTCCTTAACCAAATAATAGTTTAGTCTTATTAGTGAAGTTTAGCTTAATTAGTAAAGAATGTCTGCCCTAAGCACTGTGTTCTTTTAAAGAACAACCTATATGGGATCAGAGCCCTGGTGGCGCAGTGGTTAAGAGCTTGGCTGCTAACCAGAAGGTCAGCAGTTCAAGCCACCAGCCGCTCCTTGAAAACCCTATGGGGCAGTTCTACTCTGTTCTATAGGGTCGCTATGAGTCGGAATCAACTCGACAGCAACACGTTTGATCTGGTTTATGAGATCAAATCAACAATAGCAACTCAAAAAGATAGGAAGCTTAGGAAGTGAGCTTACGCTAGTAGGGGAGGAACAATTTGGAAAAGAGGGGTTGAAAATGGTTGCACAACTCAAAGAATGTAATCAATAGCACTAAACTGTACATGTAGAAACTGTTGAATTGGTGTATGTTCTGCTGTGTGTATTTTCAACAACAAAAAATAAATTATTTTTTAAAAAACCCATTGGAAGTAGAAATATGACACTGCTACTGAGTGAGGAAGTGATAATCTCGTGGACTAATAAACTATTAAAAACAACCTCTAGGGGTGAAAGAAATGGAGTCTAGATCTAATCTGGCAGCGCATCCAGTTGTAATGGATGCCAAGGACAGTCATTACCAATAGGTCACCAAAGACAAAACGACGGGCTTTCACATCATGTAAAAGGAAGGAAAGAACACCCAGTGACGACTATCACAGCAAAGGTGCACATGATCACTGCATTGGGCTCAACAACCTCATCTTTTTATAATTGAGGCCCTCATGGCTCAGTGGTTAAGAGTTCAGTTGCTAACCAGAAAGTCAGCAGTTCAAATCCACCAGCCACTCTTTGGAAACCCTATGGGGCAGTTCTACTCTGTTCTATAGGGTTGCTGTGAGTTGGAATCAACTCAGCAGCAACGGGTTTGGTGTTTTGGTTTTGGTATGGATTATGGTAACTCCATTATAGAGTTGGTTATGAGGGTGAAAAGGAGTTGTATGAGTACTTTACAAATGTTTGTTGTTGTCATGAAAAGTACAGATGAGGAGTCTTCTTAGAAATTTCTTTAAATTCCTCCCTCCCTCAAAATCAAATCCAAAATAAAAAGTACCTTAAATATTTATCAGTACAGGATTGACTAAATACATCACAGTACATTAAAAATAGTGGTATAGTCTTCAGCCATGAAAAAGAACAAGGCAAGTCTACATGCAATGGTATGAAAATATCCCCCAAGATATACTGTTCTATGAAGAAAAGTAAATTGCAGAACAGTATGCTTAATTTGATCTCATATACATAATAAAAAGAAGTCAGCAATTGTATAAAAATCAAAGCATGCACACAAAACTGTTAATAGTGATTACCTCTGGAGAATTGGGTTGGGGGAGGGACTTTTATTTTTAACATTATATAGCTCTATTATAACCTTAATAAGTAAAAATCAATAAATCATATTTTCCAAAATTTTCCCATACATGAAAGAAATTAGAAAGTGTCACTGATTAAATATGGTTGTTTAAGAGAAGGTGAAGTCATCTACAGACTAGCAGAGAAAGTTCCTAAAAGTCACTAAGAAAAATAAATAGAAAGGGGAAGTAAAATAATTCTCAGGGGAAAAAAACTGAAAAACTAAAAAACTTCATAGGATCAAACATGGAAAATGAGCTGTGGTAGCCTCAGATGATTGGATCAGCCTTTTTTGAGAATTATTGCTTCTCCTGCTGGTGTACCATCAGCACCGTCTTGTCAGGTAACAAGCACATCTACACCACAGGCGAGAATCCTTGTTCTTCTAGGGTTGGACTTGTTGTTCTTGTTGTTAGCTGCCAATAAATCAGCCTCCAGCACATGGCGATCCCAAGTACAACAGAATGAAACAGATCGAACCATTGTGATCCACAGGGATTTTACTGGCTGATTTTTGCAAGTAGATCACCAGGTCTTTCTTCCTAGATCGTCTTAGCCTGGAAGCTTTGTTGAAACCTGTTTAGCATCATAGAACACACAAACTTCCACTGACAGACAAATGGTGGCTGCACATGAGGTACATTGGCCAGGAATCAAACCCAGGTCTCCTGCGCAGAAGTTGAGAATTCCACCACTGAACCACCACTGCCCCCATCGGGATCTGACTTAGCCTCTGACTTAGCCTCATCCATACCTGACATCATTAAAAAAAAAAAAAAAATGTAGGTAACTGTTTATGTGGCCACTAGGTGAACCCCAGAAATGGAAGGAAGACTGGTGTTCCAAGACTTGAAGATACTGAAACACACAGAAAAGACTCTCCCTGGATGAGCTGATGAGATAACAAAGGGTCTTTTCTCTGACCAGTCCCCAAACCAAACCAAACTGTGTTTATTTCTTGCAGGAAAACTTAAGTTTGTTGCCTTCATATGTCATTCATTTCTGTCCTTTAGGCTAGAAAGAAAGCTCTTACCTTTTTGGTGAGTTTTACCGAGATACAATGAAGCAGAAACCTCTTTAAGACACAGACAAGATCCCCATCCTGTGTTCAGAGTTGGCTTCAGGATCCTGGGCTGATCTGATTTCCTCCAGGCCTGTGGGTCTTATAAATAAGGTGCAGCCTTAGTCAGGGATACCTTTTCCCTGTAAGGCAATGAGGACATCCACAGCCCTGAGGAACGTTCCAGACTCCCCCATCACGTCACCTCAATCAGATCATGTCCAAGAGGAGAATGTGAAGCTGGAGGCTGCATAGTCGGGGGTGTCTCCCTCACACCCAGGCCCAACTCTTAAAGACACTTTCTCTTTCTCTCACTTCTGTCCCACCCCCAGTTCTAAGTCTTCTTACTCTCCTGGATTAGGAGGCTGTGTTTCTCAAGCCGAGTCTGAGAAGACTGAGCTCCTTAGCCAGAAATAGAAGTGCTGACAAGACAGAGGGGCCTGGGGGCTCACAGAGGAGACTCCAGAGCCCAAGGGGTCTTCCACCAGAAGCTGCACCAGAGACTCAAGGCATTCATCTGTTGTTGCTGGCTTTTCTGTTTGCAAAACCTGATTCAAATATTCTGCCCTTTCATTTTTATTCCCACTATGGGTATTTTTTCCTTTGGATAGAGCCTAAATGTTAATCACTACTCCTAGATCTTTTCAATTGATATAAGATGCTTATGTGATGAGTCGGTAGATACTAAATATTCCATGGAATTTTGCAAAGAAATGTATACTCTGTTTACTTACATATATCTAGTAGGTCAAAGTTATTAACTGTGTTATACAAATCCCCTTTATCCTTATTTGTTCTTCCTGATCTATCTTTGAAAGAAGATTTCTATTATGAGTACAGATACAGTAATTTCTCCTTGTATTATCTGAGTCTTTGCATTTTATGTTTTGAAGCTATGTAATTTGATATTAGACTGCACCTTATGAAATTGCCATTGACAACTATACAACCACAATACATGAAGGCTTAGAACTGTTGTATTTCCTTGGTTGAAGGTGGCTTATCAAAACCAAGTATCACTCTGCCCTTTTAAATCTTTTTTGCCTGAAATTCTCTTTCGTCTGATATTAACATTTTCACATCAGCTCACATTTTGTTAGTGGTTGACTAATATTTTTCCCCCAAATTGACTAAAAGTTGAAAGACTGGTAAAATCTTGTATTATTGAGAGTATAAAGAAAGGGCCCTCACCATACACTATTGGTGGGAATATAAATTGTTGGAAACAACCTAAAAGTCCATAAATTCTAGAATGGTTTATCACAGGTTATTTAACCATTCTAACATACACACAGGAGAACACTATACAGTCATTTAAAAAATGAGGTAGATCAATATCCTGTCATAGAGAGATGCCCGCACTTATTAAGTAAAAAAGGCAAGCTGCTGAAATACATATATTAAAAAAAGCAATTTCAACTCACAGCGACCATACAGGGCAGAATAGAACTGACCCATAGGATTTCCAAGGAGCAGCTGATGGATTCAAACTGCTGACCCTTTAGTTAGCAGCTGAGCTCTTTAACCACTGTGCCACTAGGGGTCCAAATATATATATATATGTGTGTGTGTGTATGTATGTATATATACATATATAATCTAATCTCAATTTTATGATAAAATTAATATGCATCAAAAAAGTCTTGATGGAGCATGGAGCCAACATGGCACTATAGACAGAAGCACCATGCCATTCCTCCACAACAAAGACCTGAAAAACTAAGTAAAACAGAGACAAATGTCAATCCTGGAAACCTAAGCATCAAATGAAGAGATAAAGAACTCAACCAAGCACTGAATGGAATAAGAAACTGACAAGAGAACAGAGAGCAAGAAGAGTTACCAGCAGAAGTCCCCTATCAGCTAAAACAGCACGGATCCACCATCTTGTTTTCCTATCAGAGATGAGCGGACAGGGAGTACAGGAAAGCAGATTCACAAATCTCCCAGCAGGAGACAAAGCACCTGGTAACCAGCGAGACACGCTTTCCCACCCCTCACCCTGCCTCCCCCTTCTTGGCCTTCACCACTTCCTGGTTGGCTGATCCACAGCTTCTCTGCGAGCCAATTCCCGGCTTCCTGGTGGGCCGATTAGCTGCTTCTTGGCGGACTGTGACGGTGGCACGGGAAGTGTCAGTTCCATGCAGCTTGGATTCACCCCTTCTACACTGGCTAGCTTCTCCACTGCCATATCTTTGTTTTTGGTATTGCTTTTTTTGGCCTCTTTTGGTTTCTTCCTTACCTCTCACCTCCTCCCCTCCTTTCTCTCAAACATCTGACTCCGTAGTGCCACCTTTGCTTCTTATTGACAGGCTGTGAAGCACCAGTAGGCTGGGGAACTGCTTCCCTGGTCCGAGCTGCCACACTGGTGGGATCCCTGGGGGCTTTTTGTTTCTCTCTCTTTTTTCCTTTTTATTTTTCTTCATTTCTCAGTTTCTTGTCTCTTTCTACTTAACTTCTTTCCTGTCCCCTGAATACCTGACACTGCATATCATCTCCACCCCTTCTAGCCAGGCTGTACTGTGCGGCTTGGGAGCTGTTTTCCTGGTCTGCACTGTGCTGGTGGAATCCCTTGGGGCATTTTTTTAATTTATTAGTTTATTTTTTCTCTATTTCATTCCTTTTTTTTTTTTTTCTTCATTTCTCAGTTTCTTGCCTCTCCACTCCAACAGCAGGCTCCCTCAGCACTTTTTTTTTTTTTTGGCTCCTGTTTCTCTCTCCTCTCTCTCTTCTTTCCCATACCCAACCTAATTCCACACATCACAACCTCCCCCAACTCCCTCCTGCCTATCTGCACCGTGTCCTGAACATTGCACTCCCAAGCAGCACAGGCATGGCCTACCAGAACTTGCCCTGCACTGACCCTCAGCTCACCTTGTCGGCCCCAGTATGTGTCACAAACAACCCATCTCAGCCCCTCTCCTTCAGCCGGAGCTGCCCTGCTGCACCACAGCTGAGCGACTGGCCCTACCCATTGGATAAGGAGGTGAAAAATATTACATCTACAGATGAGCATAACAACAAAGAACTCACAGTCCACCTGCTCAGACATAACCAAATAAAACAAAAAAGTAGGATGAAACAATCAAATCTACAATCAATAAATGAAGAAAATAACTATTGAATGTCCCAAAGAGAGCAGACAATATCAAAACATATTAAAAAAACAGGACAGGATGGTTCCAGTAGCTTCCAAAATAAAACACCAGATGACTTTCCAGTAGAAGAAAGGGCACTAGAACTACCTGATAGGGAATTCAAATCTCTAATATTCAGAGCTATACAAGAGTTGAAGCAAAAAAGGCAGACAAAAATGAGGAAAAAATAGACAAATTCATGAAAAAGGCAGACAAATTCATGGAAAATACAGACAAAAAAATGGAAGAATTCAGGAAAATACAGGAACAAAATGCAAAATAAATTCACAACTAGAAATCATACAAAAACAACAATTAGAAATCCAAAAAATAAACAACAAGATTTCAGAAATGGACAGTGTCATAGAAGGACTGAGGAGCAGGTTTGAAACAATGGAAGATAGGATCAGTGAAACTAAGATAAACACTTGGACACAACTTTGCTTGCGGAAAAGTCAGAAAAAAGAATGAAGAAAAATGAAGAAACCCTGAGAATTATATGGGATAAAATCAAAAGCAAAAATTTCAGAGTGATCAGAGCTCCAGAACAGGGGGAGAAAACGGAAAGCACAGAGAGGATCACTGAAGAACTGCCGACAGAAAACTTCCCTAATATCATGAAAGATGAAAAACTGACCATCCAAGAAGCTCAATGAACCCCATATAGGATAGACCGCAAAAGAAAATCACCAAGGCATATCATAATCACACTCACTAAAGACAAAGACAAAGAAATAATCCTGAGAGCAGCTTGAGAAAAACGAAAAGTCACTTACAGAGAGAAAACAATAAGACTAAGCTCTGATTACTCGGCAGAAACCATGCAGGCAAGAAGGCAATGGGATGACATATTTAAAACCTTGAAAGAAAAAAAACTGCAAACCAAGAATAATATATCCTGCAAAACTCTCATTCAAATATGATGGTGAAATTAGGACATTTCCAGATAAGAAGAAATTAAGGAAATATGTAAAAACCAAACGAAACTTACAAGAATTATTAAAGGGAGTCCTTCGATCTGAGAACAAACAACATCAGCTCACAGGCTGAATCTAGGATGCAAGATGGCACCAGCCAGATACCAACCTAGGAAATGAACTCTCAAGGACTATTCAAAACCAAAAGATTTACAACAGGGAACCAGAGAGGTTAATCTGCAAATGACAACAATGTCAGAACTATAAAAGAGGGAAAAAATGGTGTCGGTATAGAACTTTCTAATGGAGAGGAAGGCAAGGTGATACCAAGTAATAATAGACTGGTTCAAACCTAGGAAGATAAGGCTAAATTTCAAGGTAACCACAAAGAAAGTTAACAAACCTACTCATCAAGATAAAGAAGAAAAACATAAAGTTTCAGTAAAAACAAAATCTACAAAAACAAAAGAAATGAAAAAAAATCCACAAACAAAAAGAATTCAGCACAAAAGAGTAAGAGGAACAAAGAAATTGTCAGCATCACAACAAAAAGCACTACAAACGGCAGCAGTAAACTCATACCTATCAGTAATTACACTGAACATAAATGGCCTAAATGCACCCATAAAGAGATAGAGAGTGACAGAATGGATAAAAAAATAGGATACATCAATATGCTGTCTACAAGAGACACACCTTAGAAATAAAGACATAAATTTATTAAAAATCAAAGGAGGGTACCACCAATGACCGCCCTAACAGGGAACACAACAGAGAGTCCCTGATAGAGCGGGAGAAAACTGGGGTGCAGAACTCAAATTCTAGTGAGAAGACCAGACTTAATGCCTTGATTGAGACTGGATGGACCCATACATCACATCATACACAAAAACTAAATCGAAATGGATCAAAGACCTAAACATGAAACCAAAAAATATAAAGATCATAGAAGTAAAAATAGGGTCAATGCTAGAGGCCCTAACACATGGCATTAACAAGATACATACCATAACTAACAACATACAAACTCCAGAAGATATGTTTAATAATTGGGATCTTCTAAAAATTAAATACTTATGCTCATCAAAAGACTTCACCAAAAGAGTAAAAAGAGAACCTACAGACTGAGAAAAAATTTTTGACTATGACAAATCTGACAAAGTCTAATCTCTAAAATCTACAGGAAAATCCAACACCTTTAGAACAAAAAGAAAAATAATCCAATTAAAAAATGGGAAAAGGAAATGAACAGACACTTCACCAAAGAAGACACTCAAGCGGCTAACAGACACATGAGGAAATGCTCGTGATCACTAGCCATTAGAGAAATGCACATCAAAACCACAATGAGATACCATCTTAACTCAACATTACTGGCACGAATCAAAAAAACAGAAAATAACAAATGTTGGAGAGGCTGCAGGGAGATGGGAA
>NW_004444041.1:8455007-8535563 GCF_000243295.1 Trichechus manatus latirostris | reverse complement strand
AAGAAAACATAAAGTCTCAGTAAAAACAAAACCTACAAAAACAAAAAAAAAAAATGAAAAAATCCACAAACAAAAGGAATTCAGCACAGGAGAGTAAGAGGAACAAAACGGAGGACATTATGCTGAGTGAAATAAGTCAACTACAAAAGGACAAATATTGTATGAAACCTCTACTGCATAACTCATGTAAAAGTTTACACACAAAAAGAAACAATCTTTGTTGGTTATGAGGGATGGGAGGATTGGTGGGGGGAACTAAATAGATAAGTTGTAACTTTGGTGAAGGGTAAGACAGTACATATTACTGGGGAAGCCAGCACAACTTGTACAAGAAAAGGTCGTGGAAGCTCCATAGACACTTCCAAACTCCCCGAGGGACTGAATTGCTGGGCGGAGGGCTGTGGGGACCATGGTTCTCGGGGCAACATCTAGCTCAATTGGCATAACACAGTTTATAAAGACAGTGTTGTACATTCTACCTTGCTGAGTAGCATTTGGGGTCTTAAAAGCCCGTGAGCAGCCATCTAAGATACTCCACTGGTCTCACCTTTTCAGGAGTGTCTTAGTCATCTAGTGCTGCTATAACAGAAATAGCATAAGTGGATGGCTTTAACAAAAATAAATTTATTTCTTCACAGTAAACTAATCTAAAAGTCCAAATTCAGGGCGGCAGCTCCAGGGAAAGGCTTTCTCTGTCAGCCTTCTCATCAATGTTCCCCTGGACTAGGAGCTTCTCCACGCAGGGACCCCAGCTCCAAAGGACATGCTCTGCTCCTGGAACTGCTTTCTTGGTGGTACGAGGTCCCCCTGTCTCTCGGCTCACTTCTCTCTTTTATATCTCAAGAGATTGCCTCAGGACACCATCCAATCTTGTAGATTGAGTCCTGCCTTACTAACATAAACTGCCACCCATCCTCCCTCATTAACATCACAGAGGCAGGATTTACAACATATAGGAGAATAACGCAATACCAGGAATCATGGCCCAGCCAAATTGATACACACATTCTTTGGGGGACATAATTCAATCCATGACAAGGAGTAAGAGAAAATGAAGAAAGCTAAAGACACAGGGAAATATTAGTCCAAAGGACTAATAGACCACAACTACCATGGCCTCAGCCAGACTGAGTCCAGTACAACTGTATGGTATGGTGCCCAGCTACCACCACTGACTGCTCTGACAGGGATCAAAACAGAGGGTTCTGGACAGAGCTAGAGAAAAATGTAGAACAAAATTCTAACTCAAGAAAAGACCAGACTTATTGGACTTACAAAAACTGGAGAAACTCCCAGAGTATGGCCCCCGGACACCCTTTTAGCTCAGTAATGAAGTCACTCCAGAGATTCACCTCTTAGCCAAAAGTTAGACAGGCCCATAGAACAAAATGAGACTAAAGGGGCACACTAGCCCCTTGACTAGGACTAGAAGGCAGATGGGGACAGGAAAGCTGGTAATAGGAAACTCAAGGTCAAGAAAGGAGAGTACTGACATGTCATGGGGTTGTTAACCAATGTCATAAAACAATATGTGTACTAAATGTTTAATGAGAAGCTAGTTTGTTCTGTAAACCTTCATCTAAAGCACAATTTTAAAAATGGAAAAACACACGTGAAGAATGTGCAAGTTCAGTCAAGTATACGAGACCAAACGGGAAACATCTGCCCAAAAGCAAAGACAAGAAGGCAGGAAGGGACAAGAAAACTGGACAAAAGGACAGGAAGAACTCAAGAGTGGGAAAGGAAAGAGGGAGAGTGCTGACACATTGCATGGATTGCGATCCATGTGACAAAACAATTTGTGTATAAATTTTTGAACAAGAAACTAATTTGCTTTGTAAACTTTCACTTAAAACACAATAAAATTAAAAAAAAAGTCTCGATGAAAACAGACAACAGTTATTTCTAGGGAGTGCTATTGAGGAGAGATATGAGTGGGGAAGAGAAACAGAGGATTACATTATGTCTGTATTGATATATTTTTATAATAAGTATGTTACTTGCATTGTTGTTGTTGTTAGGTGTCATTGAGTCAGTTCCGACTCATAGAGACCCTATCTACAACAGAATGAAAAACTGCCTGGTCCTGTGCCATCCTCACAATCATTGTTATGCTTGAGTCCATCGTTGCAGCCACTGTGTCAATCCATCTCGTTGAGGGTTTTCCTCTATTTCGCTGACGCTCTACTTTACCAAGCAGGATGTTCTTCTCCAGGGACTGGTCCCTCCTGATAACATGACCAAAGTATGTGAGACATAGTCTCGCCATCCTTGCTTCTAGTAAGCATTCTGGCTGTATTTCTTCCAAGACAGATTTGTTCATTCTTTTGGCAGCCCATGGTATATTCAAGATTCTTTGCCAACACCACAATTCAAAGGTGTCAATTGTTCTTCCGTCTTCCTTACACATTGTCCAGCTTTCCCATGCATATGAGGTGATCGAAAATACCATGGCTTGGGTCGGGCACAACTTAGTCTTAAAGGTGACATCTTTGCTTTTTAACACTTTAAAGAGGTCTTTTGCAGCAGATTTGCCCAGTGCAACGTGTCTTTTGATTTCTTGACTGCTACTTCCGTGGGTGTTGATTGTGGATCCAAGTAAAATGAAATCAATCCTTGACAACTTCAATCTTTTTTCCATTTATCATGATGTTGCCTTTTGGTCCAGTTGTGAGGACTTTTGTCTTCTTTATGTTGAGGTGTAATCCATACTGAAGGCTGTGGTCTTTGATCTTCATCAGTAAGTGCTTCAAGTCCTCTTCACTTTCAGCAAGCAAGGTGGTGTCATCCGCATAACGCAGGTTGTTATGACTCTTCCTCTAATTCTGATGCCGTGTTCTTCATATAGTCCAGCTTCTCAAATTATTTGCTCAGCAACCAGATTGAATAAATATGGTGAAAGGATACAACCCTGACGCACACCTTTCTTGACTTTAAACCACACAGTATCCCCTTGTTCTGTTCAAATGACTCCCTTTTGATCTATGTACAGGCTCTTCACGAGCAAAATTAAGTGTTCTGGAATTCCCATTCTTCGAAATATCCATAATTTGTTATGATCTACACGGTTGAATGCCTTTGCATAGTCAATAAAACACAGGGAAACATCTTTCTGGTATTCTCTGCTTTCAGCTAGGATCATCTGACATCAGCAATGATATCCCTCTTTCCACATCCTCTTCTGAATGCAGCTTGAATTTTTGGCAGTTTCCTGTTGATGTACTTCTCAGTTGCTTTTGAATGCTCGTCAGGAAAATTTTACTTGCGTGTGACATGAATGATACTGTTCGATAATTTCTGCATTCAGTTGTATCACCTTTCTTTGCAATAGGCATAAATATGGATCTCTTCCAGTTGGTTGGCCAGGTAGCTGTCTTCCAAACTTCTTGGCATAGACTAGTGAGCACTTCCAGCGTGGCAACCATTTGTTGAAACATCTCAAGTGGTATTGTCAGTTCCTGGAGGCTTGTTTTTTGCCAATGCCTTCAGTGAAGCTCGGACCACTTCCTTCACTACCTTCGGTTCCTGATCATATGCTACCTCCTGAAATGGTTGTACGTCAACCAATTCTTTTTGGTATACTGACTTTGTATACGCCTTTCATGTTTTTTTGGTGCTTCCTGCGTTGTTTAATATTTCCCTGTAGAATACTTCAATATTGCAACTTGAGGCTTGAATTTTTTCTTCTGTTCTTTCTATCTGAGAAATGTCAAGCATGTTCTTCCCTTTTGGTTTTCTCTTCAGGTCTTTGCACAAGTCATTATAATATTTACTTTGTCTTCTCGAGCAGCCCTTTGAAATCTTCTGTTCAGCTCTTTTACTTCATCATTTCTTCCTTTCACTTTAGCTATTCCACATTTAAGAGCAACTTTCAGAGTCTCTTCTGATATCCATTTTGGTCTTTTTTTTCTTTCTTGTCTTTCTAATGACCTCTTGCTTTCTCTACAACTCATCTGCTCTTCGGTCATTAGTGTTCAATGCATCCGATCCATTCTTGAGGTGCTCTCTAAATTCAGGTGGGATATACTCAAGGTTGTACTTTGCTTCTTGTGGACTTGTTCTAATTTTCTTCAGCTTCAACTTGAACTGGCATTTGAGCGACTGATGGTCTGTTCCTCAGTTGGCCCCTGGCCTTGTTCTGAAAGATGATATTGAGCTTTTCCATTGTCTCTTTCCACAGATGTAGTCAATTTGATTCCTGTGTACTCCTACTGGTGAGGTCCATGTGTATAGTTGCCATTTATGTTGTTGAAAAAAGGCATATGTAGTGAAGAAGTCGTTGACCTTGAAAAAGTCTATCATGCGATCTCCAGCATTGTTTCTAGCACCAAGGCCATATTTTCCAACTACCAATCCTTCTTCTTTCTTTCCAACTTTCACATTCCAATCACCACTAATTATCCATGCATCCTGATTACGTTTGATCAGTTTCAGATTGTAGAAGTTGGTAAAAATCTTCAATTTCTTCATCTTTGGCTTTACTGGTTGGTGGGTAACTTTGAATAATAGTCATATTAATTGGTCTTCCTTGTAGGCGTATGGATATTATCCTATCACTGACTATGTTGTACTTCAGGATAGATCTTGAAATATTCTTTTTGACAATGAATGCAACGTCATTCCTCTTCAAGTTGTCATTCCTGGTATAGTAGATTGTCTGATTCAAAATGGCCAACACCAGTTCATTTTAGCTCACTAATGCCTAGGATATCAACGTTTATGTGTTCCATTTCATTTTTTTTAAATTGCACTTTAGATGAAGGTTTACACAGAAAACTAGTTTCTCATTAAACAGTTAATACACATATTGTTTTGTAACATTGGTTTCCAACCCCATGGCATGTCAATACTCTCCCCTTTTTGACCTTGGGTTCCCCGTTACCAGCTTTCCTGTCCCCTCCTGCCTTCTCGTCTTTGCCCCTAGGCTAGTGTGCCCATTTAGTCTCATTTTGTTTATGGGCCCGTCTAATCTTTTGCTGAAAGGTGAACTTCAGGCATGACTTCATTACTGAGCTATAAGGGTGTCCGTGGGCCATACCCTTGGGGTTTCTTCAGTCTCTGTCAGACCAGCAGGTCTGGGTTTTGTGTGTGTGTGAGTTAGAATTTTGGTCTACATTTTTCTCCAGCTCTGTCCAGGACCTATTTTGATCCCTGTCAGAGCAGTCTGTGGAGGTAGCCAGGCATCATCTAGTTGTGCTGGACTCAGTCTGCTGGAGGCTGAGGTAGTCGTGGTCCACTAGTCCTTTGGACTAATCTTTCCCTTGTATCTTTGGTTTTCTTCATTCTCCCTTGCTCCAGACATTGTGAGGCCAGTGGACTATCTTAGATGGCTGCTCACAAGCTTTTCAAGACCCCAGATGCTACTCATCATCCATTTCATTTCTGACGATTTCACGTGTCTGTCAGTTTGTCGTACTGTGGGGGCTTGCGTGTAGCTGTGATGCTAGAATCTATGCCACCAGTATTCAAATACCAGCAGGGTCACCCATGGTGGACAGGTTTCAGCTGAGCTTCCAGACTAAGACAAACTAGGAAGGATCTGGTGGTCTACTTCTGAATTAGCCAGTGACAACCTTATGAATAGCAGTAGAACACTGTCTGATATAGTGCTGGAAGATGACTCCCTCATGTTGGAATGCACTCTAAAGATGACTTTGGAAGAACTGCCTCCTCAAAGTAGAGTCAACCTTAATGACATGGATGGAGTCAAGCTTCAGGACCTTCATTTGCTGATGTGGCATGACTCTCAAAGTGAGAAGAAATTGCTGCATACACTCATTAATGACTGCAACATGGAATGTACAAAGTAGGAATCTAGAAAAATTAGAAATTGTTGCTTTCATACTTAAAAAAAGAGCTAACTTTAAGAATCAGCTCTCCATCTCCTATGTAACTACCTTAGGCCAAGCTATATTTGTTTCTTATCTGTTTTACTACAATGTCACCTTAACTGGTTTTTACTTTTCTACTATTGGCCTTCTCCAAGGCACTCTCCATACCATATACAGAGTGAACATTAAAACTATAAATCACCTCACCAGCTCTTTCTTTTCTTGATACTTTGGAGGGATAAATATCCTGAAAAAAAAAAATTCTACTACAAAACTCCTGAAAATGATAAAGAAACATCTCTCTTAAATGAATAATGTTTACCTGAGCTTGCAAGTAAGGAAGAAAAGTCAGAATGACAAAAGTAAAGACAGAATAGGAAGTTAGAAGAGGGAACCAGAGAGGTAAGCAGGCATGGCTGCTCTACAGGCATTTGCTGGTGCCAGTAGCTTAGAACCTTGGGTTTTTAACAATTGCACCTGTGAAAGTACATTGAGGTGGGAGATACAGGGACAAGGACTTGGGTTCATGCAAGATGGGGAGTTAAAATACATAAAGTTGGTATCCTCAAGGATAGACTAAGAAAAAAAATCTGCTTGCTAGCAAAAGGAGACAAACAATAATAAAACATGTCTGTCTCAGCCTGTGCAGGGGTGAGGAGAAGGCTCTCCTTTGACAATTTGTAACTGCAGGCCTTCTTATAGAGGCTTGAGGTTTCAATTTATACTATATGTATATAGTCTAACTTGTAGTCTAAGAAACCACAAACTGAGAAATTAACAAACATATATCCTCTTTGGAGTATATACCATCAGCCCAGGGCTTTAGGCTTTCTAGAGATAAAGTCCAGTGGAACAAGAGTTCACAATCCAAAATTACAAAACACCCATGGAAACCACTACAAAAGAAGGTCAGCACAAACAGCAAAATCTGGATTCGATAATGGAATTAGAAGCAAATTCTAAAATAAGTATGGTTAAAAGGATTAAGGAAACAAAAGAGGAAATCAAAGCATGGAACAAGACACTATCAAAAAAGATCCTGGAACATTTGAAAAAGTACCAAATAAAACACTAAAAAGTTACTCATTTAGTATTAAAAACTCAATAAATCCACTGAAGAAATAATTCTGAACTGAGAAAAAGTTAAAGAAATTATCCAAAATGCAGCATTGAGAGAGAAATCCATCCCTCTCTCACTCTCCCTACCCCCTCAAAAAAAAAAAAAAAAAAAGAACACACCCACAGAGTCTAAGAGACACAGAGGATAGAATGAGAAGGTATAACATATGTACACTTGGAGTTAAGAAGAAAAGACACAAGACAATGTAGGAGAGCAATTCTTAGATGATAACTGAGCATTTTCAAAACTGAAATAAAGATATAAATTTAGGGAGCATTTGAGATTTGGGGAGCACAAGTCCCAAGCAGACTGAAAAAAAAAGAAATCTACATATAGATACATTGTAGTCTAACCGCATGACACAAAGGACAAAGATCTTAACAGCAATCAGAGATTTAGACTACTTAAATCACTTTCCTGCTTAAAAACTTCTGGCTTCCTTTTGCCTGGTTAAAATGAGAATATTTTCCAAATTTCCATCCAAATAGCATGGCATATTTTCAAGGAAAATAGAATGGAATGTAATTAATGAATAGAAATTTCTAAACTGTAGTACAATGTGTCTGGCATGAGTAAGCTACTTTTGACGTTTGATTTCAAAAGGACACTGGGTGATGGGAATTTATCATTGTTTATCCAACACTATCCAAGAAGAAGTATGAACAATCTGGGCTCCAAGGAGGTATGCAGTATGGTGGGGCAGGGATGAGCTGTACTTCTATATAACATTTCACTCTAGACATTGCATTTTCCTTTGTTCTGCTGGTACACTAAACAAGAACATCCAATCGAAACTCCTTTGTTCATGCATTTAACCTTTTCTGACTTCATCATCAAAGCAGTTTCTTTCATGTACAGGTGAGAAAAATCAAATCCTACAAAGCAGCCGTGCACTTACTTGAATTCTGGCACTTAATATCTAAGAGAGCTGCTTTCGCAGGGCAGCTGTTCACAATTACAAGACTGTAGGTATAAGAAAGTAGGGAGAACACACCTCTAAATATCTTAGAAAATGTCTTTATTCTCTTTGCCAACATCTCTTCCAACTTTTACTAACCAATGATACGTAACAATCAGAAATAATTTGCTTTTCAAAAGCAGTAAGAAAGTAGCTACTTAGAAAAAAGACGGTCCATCATTTTTTTAAAATGCATTAGCAACATTATAAAAAATTAAAATTCCATACGTGATCAAAGGTCAGACTAACAAGCATTGAAACAAGGCTCTATTCAAGCTAGAAAAAAATTTTTTTAAAGTCTTTTTTCTTTGGCTCTTCCAGAAGGACTTTACAATGAACAAAGAGGTCTTGCCAGCTCACTTCCTCAGCTGGTAAACTGAGGTCTAGTAACATAGCTCTATGTTATTGGATAAGCTAGGAATAAAGCCTAAGGATGACCTCTAAGACCATTTAACTTTGAGTTGTTCAAGCTAGGACAGAAGAAGCTTGTTGCTGTGTTGTTAGGTGTCATCAAGTCGATTCCAACTCATAGCAACCCTATAGACAGAATAGAACTGCCCCATAGGGTTTCCAAGGAGTGGCTGGTGGATTTGAACTGCCAACCTTTTGGTTAGCAGCCGAGCTCTTTAACCACTATGCCACCAGGGCTACAGAAGAAGTTTAGGGAGAGCCAAGGCAAATGAGAATGCAGGACGATACTTATTACCCACTTTACCAAAACAAACTCCAAAGTGATCTTATGCCCCTACTCAAAAGTTTAATGTGGAGGGAGCCCATATCTTTTATAAAATAGTACAAGACTTCACTTTTTTTATTTTTTAAAGTGCAGCTCTTCAAGAACTTCATTTTTAAAAAAACACCTGTAAGGGAAAAAAAAAAAAATTTAATTCAAACACTGTTTTTTAACACTCCCCTGATATGTGAGCCAAAACATCAGGTCAGGTTTACAAACTCCAGAATATGCTTGCAGTAGGGACTGGTGGCCTTTCAGGAAGTGGCTGCCAATAAGGTTTGATTTCAGGGACAGCAGAAAGGACTCCTGCTTTCTCCACATGTCCTTCCCCTCTTCTATGGGCTCACTGGTGTCTGAAATAAATTCTATAAGTGTCGTTTGCCGAAACAATCTGTCTTCCCATGCTACAAAGGTTCTGGATTTCACTATTACTCTGGGAATATATAAATCTTACCAGGTGTTTATCCCTCATGTCAGTTAACATTCTGCCCTGAGAGTGGGTTTTAATAAGGGAAAAGATGAGTTTTCATATAAACAATTCAAAACAAAATACCTAGTAATGACAATCAATCTGACATAAATGACAATCATATGCCAGATGCCTGTATGTATGTATAAATTTTAAGGATGCTACCATCTTCTGTGAGAAATATCAGCATCTCCATGCCCCCCCCACAAAAAAAAAATAGCAAATCTTCTGTAACATGGGTGAATTCACTCTTATGCTTACTTACTTTTAACCCCAGTGTCTGATCCTAGTCATGTACTTGTCTGGGTAGGCAGCGCTCATTACTGTAGTATAAATTGTGCAGCTGAAAATAATGAAAGGAATTTTTATATACACATAATTTCCCTAATAGTCCAAAAAAAGGGAACACAATACCAAGTCCCTCCCTAACACTTGGGACCTAGGACAAGAGTACAAATGGCGGCTTGCAAATGTCAGAAAAATTAAAATTTATTATGTATGCATAAATTTACAAATCAAGTTGTCAGTTAAATAGAGTGCTCTTTCCTTCTACTTGACGACAATGCAGAAGGCTAAGCTATAAATTAAAATTCTCAGACTCCTCAGAGTTTCATGCTGTGGCAGTGAGGCAGAGCCAGCCTTGGCCCTCACCCATGGCCTGTCCCCTCCTCCTCTCACTCCTGGCTCTGTCCTATCCCACAAGGGGCCATACGTGCATGCATGCGGACACCTCAGCCTTCAGGTCTATGCATCACACACATTCCCCAGCAAACAAACACAGGATGTCTACAATGGCTGCACACCCCCATCAGGAGAATGCCACCCAGGGAAGAAGACTGCACACACGCCCTGGAAACGGGCTTGAGGCTGTTGAAGCTGAGAAATCCAGGGTCCTGGGTTCTTGGACTCCTTATATCAAGGGGAGGGTCACAGACAGAGGAAGGCAGAGTCCTCTAATACTCATGGATCAAGACAGGGGCCCCTTTTGTCCAGGTCTAAGGGTGGTACTGAAAAGTATAATTTCATTTATTTAAGATTCTGTATTGCAAGAGACCCAAACAACTTGAATATATGTGCACTGTGCATGCATACATAGGGTGCACCCCTTCACTCCCCTCTTTTACCAATTGTCTTGGCAATCAGCTGGGATACATAATTTCTGCTCAAAGCATCTAGACCTGGGTTGCTCAGGAACAGGTAGAATGAGGTGTGCTATGTCCCAAGATAATTATAGGTTGGAGACAGCACTATGAGCACCTGCATGGCTCATGTCCAAAAGTAATGGAGGTTCTCTGAACAGGACCTCAGTTACTTTTTGCTTTAGTCTAGTCTATTCTCTGTCTCTGCTTTAGTATTTTCACTGAGCCCTGGTGGCGCAGTGGTTAAGTGTTTGGCTGCTAACCAAAAGGTCGGCAGTTTGAATTCACCAGCAGCTCCTTGGAAATCCTATGGGGGCAGTTCTACTGTCTTATAGGGTCCCTATGAGTCAGAATCAACTCCAGGGCAACAGGTCTTTTTATGGCCACAGACGAGGGAGTTGTGTCGCAGGTGAGTGTAATTTTGTGGCAGCACAGAGCTAACTGTTAATGTTCAGATTCCTTTCTTTCAGCCTCACACAGTTTGAACTGCCTTAGTCATTGTTAATCATTACATGTAAAAGGCCTGAGAGTGGGGGATCTGTGTTAATCCTGGCTCAATGGTGACTGTTATTTAAACGCAGTTCCTCTTGGGTTTTCAGTTATAAAATAGAGATACACGCTACTTAGTAAGCTGTTTATATTGTTATAACAAATTTAGGCTTGATTTTGAAAAAATGTTTCAAGAGTTATTTAAACACTGGTACCTTTTAACTCAGTAATCCTACCTCTAGGAATTCAGCCAAGGGAAATAATCCAAAAGCAGGGGAAAATGTACAAATATATTTATTTCAGATTTTTAATAGAGGAAAAACTAACAGTTGGAGAACTGTTAACTCAATATAACCCGTTGCTGTCGAGTCGATTCCAACTTACAGTGACCCTATAGGACAGAGTAGAACTACAGGTTTCCAAGGAGCAGTTGGTGGATTCAAACAGCCAACCTTTTGGTTAGCAGCTGAATGCTTAACCACTGCACCACCAGGGCTCCACTAACTCAATATAGTACATCCTATTGGCCATCATGCTTGGTAAAGTAGAGGGTCAGCGAGAAAGAGGAAAGTCCTCCATGAGATGGGCTGACACAGTGGCTGCAAGAATGGGCTCAAACACAGCAATGATTGTGAGGATGGCAGCGGACTGGGCAGTGTTTGATTCTGTCGTACACAGAGTCGCTACGAGCTGGAACTGACTCGATGGCAACCAACAACACTCGTCACTATATAGTTATTTTAAAATATAATTATAAGGGGTGATCAATAACATGGAGAAATGCTTTGTTTTATTAAAATAAGTGTAATTATTTTATTATGATACTAATTTCTAAAAGACACATTATTTATATAACCATAAAAATAGATAAGAAGACAAATACAGGTTTTTAACCCTAATTTAAAATGAATATTGAAAGGGCAAAATTGTGCCTCCACTGTGCTATATAAGAGTCTGTTCCCCACTGGAAGGAGCACCATCAGTGGTGTGCTGAAGCCGACTCCCTCAGGCTGGCGAGCACCAACTGTTAACTATGCAGGAATTTAAGACCCAACTGTGTTTGAAATTGGCCATGGTGAAAGTATTTACACCATGAAAACGGGCAAATGCTACAAATCAGGGTTTGTGAGCATGTGCTTTTGGTTTTAGCGTTTGTGTTTTGAGTTAGGATGAACACGTCATTGCCCTCTTCCTTCCCCGTCTCTCTATTCTTCTTACCTTTGTTTTTCTTCACAGGACTTCTCACCTGACGTATATTTGTTTTCCTGCTGCCCCGTCCCACTAGAATGTTAGTCCCATGAAAGCAGGGGCTTAGTTTTGTTCACTGTTGTACACACAGTACCTAGAAAGCCTGGTCCATGGGAACGCTCGTATCATTACTGAGCAAGAGAGTGTGTGTGTGAATGAATTCACCATTCTTAGGGACTTATGAACAGGTATGTTTAATATGTAACTTACTTGTTATAAACTGGAACTACTGACAAAACCTGTATAGAAAAAAAAATCATATTAGAAAGAATATTAAAGGTTAGAAGAAATACATGCAGAATATCTATAGAAAGAATATCTGCCCTTAACACTGCAGTGAATCTTGGGGTGGTAGAAGTTTTTTCTTTCAAATAATGAACATATATTACAATTATGCCAGTTTTTTAAAAATATGAACAAAAACTTAGATGAGATGGATTCTTTAACCCATACATAAACCAGTTCAGACAATGTTATCTGACTTTTTTTTTTTTTAATATTTGCAGCCAGCTAAACATTCACCAGCCTGGCTGCTAACCAAAAGGTCAGCAGTTGGAATCCATCAGCTGCTCCTTAGAAACCCTATGGGGCAGTTCTGCTCTGTCCTACAAAGTTGCTATGAGTTGGAATCGACCCAACGACGACGAATTATGGGTTTTAAAAATTCATTTGGAGCCCCGGTAGCACAGTGGTTAAAAGCTTGGCTGCTAACCAAAAGGCTGGCAGTTCGAATCCACCAGCCGCTCCTTGGAAACAGTTCTACTCCGTCCTATAGGGTCACTATGAGTCAGGATCGACTCAGTGGCAACAGGTTTGGTTTTTTGGTTTTAAACATTCACTCTAACATTTTCATCTACTACATTTGTTTTTTAATGCATGTGATTTCAGAGGATAATTTTGTTATTATTATTATTACTATTAACAAAGACATCAAACACCCTCGGTAAAAGCCGGACACAACAACACAAGTTACCTGGAATAGTGTCTCCAGACTGAGGTTTGCCTTGCCAGTGGCATTAAGGGCTTTGATGGCAGGTGTCCTGTAAGGACAGAGGTTAAAGGTCACTTAGCACTTCAGAAAACCCTGAATCCCATCAGATCTCCTTTTGGGAGGCACAACACAAGGCATACCCTCATTACCACCCTTTGTCCAAAACAGGCTCTGGCCCCCAAGCATGCTTCCTGCCTAGGCTCAGACCACCATGGTGGAATCGATTCAACAGCTGGGCCGTTGACTCCATCTGCTCAAGGGAGTCAAGAGGGTGAAAATGTGGTGCTGCAGAACTGAACAGCTGCCACCACACTCCTGGGGCAGTAAAGATGAGGTATATAATTAACTACCCACTATTTGGGGACGTACCGACTTATAATTCTGTTGTTGTTTTGCCGTTGAGTCGATTCCGACTCATGGCAGCTCCACGTGTTACAGAGTAGAACTGCTCCGTAGGGTTTTCTTGGCTGTAATCTTTAAGGAAGCAGTTCAACAGGACTTTCTTCCAAGGAGTCACTACGTAGGTTCAAACCACCAACCTTTAGGTTAGCAGCCAATCACAAACTGCTTGTGCCACCTAGGCTCCTAGACTTAAAATTACAGAATTTTCAAAATTAGAAGGGACAATGAAAACCCTTGGACTGGTTTATTTATTGAAGTAAGGGAAATGTTTTCCTTCCCAACAAAGTCCTACACAGAAGACCATGAATCTGGTCCTATCTCTTTGGTGAAGAGAGGCCCACAGACGTCAGCCAGTGAGTCACTAGCAGGGCTGGTGGTAGAATCTAGGGTTCCTGACTCTGAGACCAGGGCCAACTTCACTCTCCCAACACCACACAACTGCCCAAGAGGCTTTCCCCAGTGCGCTCCGCCACGCACTACACTCTCCCAGCCCAGCCAAAGCACTGGCAAGGGAGCCCAGGGACATTTTCTGGTAAGGAATAGCACTTGTAGTCCTCTTCAGTTCCTGTAATAGGACGGGCTCCTTCTCCTGACCACAAGAAAGCACTGTAAACTAGCAAGAGTAGAGAGGTCTACCTTCGGTCGTCTTCTTCAGGCACTGGCTTCCAGTGGTCATAATTCGTCTCAACTCGGAACCACCTAAAAAAAAGCATATCTTGCCTTATCCGAGGTCACTCAGGACACAGATAAAGAAGAGATGTATAAAATTGCCTCTAGTTTCACCAATTACAAAAATATATTATTTGATACAGAATGACCAGAGTCCTCAATTCTACTTACGCTCCATTCGAAGGATCTAGCGTCCAAATGTCCACTGGGCCATCTCTGTTCCTTGTGATGACCACACCCTCCCCAGGGAACATGCCACCAACGATGTAATAAACATCAGCAATCAGGGGAGTCTTGGCCAATTTATAAACAGCTGCTGCAAAGTTGTTTGACTCACTCAGGGTCTGAACAAAAGGATAAATGTGCATTAGTGGTCCACACCAACAGATGGACAAATAGTCCAAAGAACATTCTCTTGATATATTAAGCCACGACTACATCTGAAAATTGCTCTGACCTCATTCATCCTTTTGACATTAGGGCTCCTGAGATGGAAGAAATTTCAGCTTCAGGGGGGCTCCCACAGAAGCAGGATTTTTCTCACAAAAGTAGGGAGCTGGAAGTTGACAAGTTCTAGGTCTGACTCATCAAACACAGACTGTGTGCTTTCTAGGCAGGTCACCCTCACAAGAGACTCCCCACATTTCTTCAATCATCTGTTATTTCAAAAAGTTTTTTCCCCCACCTCCGAGACTATGTTATTTTTATTATTTATCAGCACTAAGCACTAAAGGTAAGCAAAACTTTGGAATTACCACAGTGTTCTCAACACGTATTTCTTGAACACCTACTATGTGCTGGGCATTGTGCTGGTACAGGGATAGAGCAGTGACTACGACAGATCCAGTGCTTGTTCTCCCAGACTTTCAAGGAAGACGGAAAAGTCAACAGGCAATGGTGACACAGTATAATGTGTCACCAAAGGAGACAAAGGAGAAACAGATGCTATGGAAGTTGTAGCAGTCACCCTCAACTAGCACATCAGAGAAGGCATCCCAGGGAAGTATCACATGAGCTGAGACCCATTGGATCAGTAGAAGTTAGTCTGCTGAAAATGGTGGCTGGGAGGTTGGGGTGGAAGTGGGGAAGAAAGTTCTAGCTCCATGGAATAAACTGGTAAAGGCTTGGAGATGAAAGAGAGTATGCTACATTAGAATAGTGATCTTAAACTGGTAGTTAGATACCTCTCAGCTGCTAACCAAAAGGTCGGCAGTTCGAATCCACCAGCTGCTCCTTGGAAATTCTTTGGGGCAGTTCTACTCTGTCCTACAGGGTCGTTATGAGTCAGAATTGACTCAGTGGCAATGGGTTTGTTTTTTTTTATTTGTTTGTTTTTGGAGGCCATGAAGACTTTCCAGACGTCTGTCGGCAGGGATAGTTAAGGGGATCACTTTCTAAATCTTCGTCTTCCCTAAGTGCTCTTTTCTAAGCTGATCTGCTCAAAAACATCCTGGGTAGATGTCCTGTCCTTCCCACCTTCACCTTCACAGTCACTCTTATACCATTTTTTGAAAGAAGGACATTTTATGCTCATCTATCTTGAATATTGCCAAGGTACATCGTCAAGGGTAGGGATGGGGATAGGGTCAATCAAAGGAACAGTTCCAACATCGGTGTCTGCAAAGGCTCCAGCATTCAACGTGCTATTAACCGTAAACCCATAGTAGGGCTTTGTATGCTTTTCCTTGCTTTATCCATATTGCTGTTAGGGGTAAGGAATTTTGGCAAGTTGATTTGTTTTGAAATTATAAAAAGAGGAAGTAGGAATGCTGGAATACTTGTTCGATCATATTGCCTATACCATTCCCCAACTACTGTCAAAGAATGCATCACCCCAGCAGAGATTTCTATGAGAACACGTTTAAAAAAAAAAAAAAATCAGTTGAAACTTGAAAACATTATGTTGAATGAAATAAGTCAGTCAAAGGACAAATCTTGTATCATCTTACTTATATGAAATAGGCAAAATGTATAGAGACCAAAGCTTATTAGGGGCAGGAAGGACGGGAACAGGAGGAGATATTGCTTAGGGACACCCAGTTTCTGTTAATGGTGGTAGAATAATTTGGAAAAGGATAGTGGTGATGGTTGTACAATATGAT
Source organism: Trichechus manatus latirostris (assembly GCF_000243295.1). NCBI lineage: Eukaryota > Metazoa > Chordata > Mammalia > Sirenia > Trichechidae > Trichechus > Trichechus manatus. The sequence continues at coordinate 8,519,412 of NW_004444041.1, read as the reverse complement.
GAAAGTACTCAATGTCACTGAATTGTACATGTAAAAATTGTTGAATTGGCAAATGTTTTGTTATATATATTTTTCCTAGAATTAAAAAAAAAAAGGCCATCAGTAAGAAATACTGAAGACAGTAGTGACTTACTTCACTGAGCTGACAAACTCAGGGGAAGGCATGTGCCTTACCTATGTCAGGAAATGGAGGAAATAGGGAGTAACTGCTAATGGGTAAGCAGGTTCTTTTTGGAAGGAAGAAAACGTTCTAAAATTGAATGTGGCAACGGTTGTACAACTTTGTGAATATACTAAAAACCACTGAATTGTACACTTTAAATAGGCTAACTCTATAATGTGGATTACACCTCAAAAAGTCTTTGTTTTTTTTTTAATTAAATGTACATCTACTTTCATTGTTGTGACTTGCCATTGAACTGATTTTGACTCATGACCCAGCAATTCCACTCCTAGGCATTTATCCAAGTGAAATGAATACATATTTTTACAAAAAGACTCATACAAGAATTTCCATAGCAACCTTATTCATAATAGCAGACAACTGAAAACAACTCAAACGTCTGCCAACAGTAAAATGGATAAACACGTAGTAACATATTCATACAACTGAATAGTCATTAGTAACAAAAAGGAATGAGCCACCGATACACACAACAACATGGATGCATCTGAAAAACATACTGAGAAAAGAAAAAGTTTCCCCAGGGTGGAGAGGATCATAAGGGAATTTTCCAGGGAAATAGAAATGTTCTATATCTTGTTTTGTTGGTGGTTACATGGATAAACATGTATATGCAACTGTCAAAACACATTGAACTAAACCCTTAAGATCTGTGCACTTTATTGTATGTAAATTATATCTAAATAGATTTTTAAATCATTATTGTCTTTCTATTCCATTGGCAAGATTTAAATTAAGTGTGTGCGTGTCTTTTTTTTTTTAATGTCAACATTTACAAACACTGGATTTGTTGCTGCTTAAAAGTGTAAGGGATATATAGTTTTTCACTGTACTTAGGGAGTACTCTAGCAAAAAGGTTTCCAAGAACTGCAAGAAGTCCAGTGGGGCCAGAAAATTTAGAGCAAGGGAAGGAGGGGCCAAAAAGGCTAAAGTCAGGCAGGGCTAGATCCTTGTACCTGAAAATGGGCTTTCTGTGCATCAGATTATAATTTATATGTGATATGCAACCCTGTTCATTTAATAGGTTCATGGAAAGCAGATGTTCCTTTTGTTGTATGCAAAGCTACCTTCTAATGCATTTGTTTTCCTAACTGGGATATTTGCAAAGGAGATTCTAAAAAGCAGAGCATATCTATATCTGTGAAAAAGCTTGTTATTTCTTACCTCAATCAGTTACTGCAGAAAACTCTAGCCTATTATAAAAAAGATTTATATGCAGTTTGCAAACATCAAGGCATCACTGAGATGTTTATTCTTTTCAGAAGCTTCTTATATTAAAAACAACACTGAATGACACAGAGCACCACAGCATGAACACTGGGTTTGGAAGAAGTTGGGCTGAGGTGGGCTCCACAGAAAATATACTCACAGAGCGGATAAGCCAGCTGACCATGGAGTGTCTATAAATAAGGCCCTTGATCACATGCTCCCACTGCCAGCCGCCACCTGCCAAGATGAGGAAGGACCAAGAACTAAATACACATACCGCTGTCCAAGCACCAATTTAAAAATTCCTTAAATCTTGTTTCTTTCCCATTTTACAACTCCCAAAAAGCTGACAGAAGAGGAAAGTTAGTTGATGAATAGTCATTTTACCGGCATGCAGTTGTCAAAGATTAAGCTTGAATCTCACGTCAACCATAAAAAAATCTACATTACATATATATACACACGCAGTAAACACATATGATCTTTCAGCAAGCAAAAATATGCAAATATTCCCTCAAATTTCAAGAGTACCTTCCCTTTGTACCAGGATACAGTGGTAATGATGTTTAAGAGAAGCATCCTATAATTCCCCCCAGGCAAAAGAAAGCCAAGTGGCATAAGAGAAGTAGCCCAATAAGTATTAGGAAAAATGTAAGGAATTTAATATCTTTCAAAACTTTAAGTTTGATTTGAGCTCAGATTTTTAAAAATTGACAAATGTACAATCATTCCCCAAAACTACTTTTTCATGTCTTTCAAAATCTCTGAAGGAGATTTATTTCCAAAGACGAATTTTCATTCAAGATATAAGTGTTGAGCATCCTCTATATTTTCAAGGAGTGGCTCATGGATTCAAACTGCCGACCTTTTCATTAGCAGCCGTAGCTCTTAACCACCTTGCCACCAGGGCTCCTCTATGTGCCACATCCCGACTTGGTCCAGACCCTTGGAATTTAACAGTGAACAAAAGAATCTAGCGTGTCACACTTATGTTTATTGCAGCGCTATTCACAATAGTAAAAAGATGGAAACAACCTAAGCGCCCATCAACGGATGAATGGATAAATAAAATGTGGTACACACATACAACGGAATACTATGCAGCTATAAAGAATTATGATGAGTTCTCAAACATAACATGGATGAATGTGGAGGACATTATGCTGAGTGAAATAAGTCAATTATAAAAGGGCAAATACTGTATGATCCGACTTTTATAAAAAGAATAGGTATACATACAGAAATCAGCATTCATTGGTGATCACCAGGGATGGGAGGGGGAGGAAGAGGGGATCACTTTCTAGATAGCAATCCATTGTCATTGAGTTGATTCTGACTCATAGCGACCCTATTAGGACAGAGTAGAATTGCCCCATAGGGTATCCAAGGCTGTAATCTTTACAGAAGCAGACTGTCACATCCTTCTTCCACATAGCAGCTTGTGGGTTCAAACTGCCAACCTCAAGCATTTAACCACGGGGAACCAAGGCTCCTCTGGACAGTAACACTTGTTTTTCTCGGTGATGGGAAAGGTAGTACCGAATGTGGGTGAAGTATGCACAACTTGACCAAGATAAATAATGATACTAAGAAGTACACAAGAAAAAGGGACATTTTTGGTAAATGCTATATAACATATACAATTTTGCAAAGACAACCAAAAATATGTGTGTGGTTACACAGGTAAGTATGTATGCATATACCTGTATAGGAAGGTATACGTGCATGTATAGGTGCATCTGTAAGCGTATGTATATACATGTAAGAGTGTGCTGCATACATATTCATATGTACAATAAAGCACATAGGGGACACAGTTATGGATACTCCCTAGACATAACCAAACACCTTGTGAGATTGGTTTAATGGGTTTAAAGGCTTAGGACCATAGTCTCATGAGACAACTTGGTCCATTGGCATAACATAGTTCATAAACTTTATGTTCTACATCCTAGTTTGGTGAGTAGCATCTGGCGTCTTAAAAGCTTATGAGTGGCCATCTAAGATACAATGATTGGTCTTTACCTGTCTGGAGCAAAAGAAAAAGATGGAAACCAAAGACTCAAGAGAAGAAAGTAGTCTACAGTACTAACAGTCTACACGAATCATGGTCTCATCTACCCTGAGACTAGAAGAACTGCTCATTTTTTTCTTACAGCAACATGTGGAAGAGGACTGGCACAGCGGTGCTTGTGAGGGCGCCTTGTGGGGGGCGGGTGTGGCCAGCAAACAAACACAGAAGGCACACGTTATTTGCGTAAAAATACGGTAGGTGGTGCCTGGCTACCACTACCAACCGTTCAGACTAGGGACACAAAAGATGGTCCCAGATAGAATGCGAGAAAAATGTAGAACAAAACTCAAATTCTTAAAAAAGGCCATACCTACTGGACCAGTAATTAGAGGAACCACCGAGACTATTACTCTGAAATACCTCTTTCACTATTTCTTAATTATTTTTATTAATCAAGAGATGTTGCCTTGTTATTCAGGCATTCTAGCTCAATTGTAGGTTAAAAAAAAAAAAATTCAAGAAATCTTTAAAAAGCAGTTTGAACCTGTAAAAAGTTGAATCAGCAAAAGTCATGTGATAGAATGTTAACAACAAAGACAAAAACAAAAAACAAAAAGGAGCACTGAGGCTGCTTATGTAAAACCAAACACTTCACGGGATTTGGTTTATTGGTTTGGAGGTTTAGGGCCATGGTTTCATGGACATCCCAGGTAACTGGCCTAATATCATGTTTGTGCTTCTGTTCTACCTCCTATTTCCTGTGTAATGCCTGGGGTCTTAAAAGTTTGCATATGGCCATCCAAGGAGCACAAGCTTGGAACAACAGAGGAAGAAGGAGAGTCAGGAATAGAAGGAGGAAATGGAATGTGTGGCTAATGGCCTCCATGAACAACTGTCTCCTTTGCCATGAGACCAGAAGAAATGGATGGTACCTGGCTACCATTACTGAACATTTTAATCGAAAATTCAAGAATCCTGATCAAAAGGGGAAAAATGCAGAACACAATTTAAAATTCTCATGGATTCCAGACTTTCTGCAGCCATGGAGGCTGGGTGAACCCCTGAAACTACTGTACTGAGATCATCTTTAAACCTTAAACCAAAAATATCCCCTTAAGTCTTCTTAAAACCAAACAATAATTTAGCTTAACTAGCAAAAAATGTCTACCTCGAGCACTATGCTCTTTCAAGATGTATCTATATGGGATCAAAGTGACAACAGTAACTCAAATGATTACATAAGAATCTTAGGGGGCAGTAAGTTTATGTTAATGGAGGAAGACCAACTCAGAAAAGGAAGGTAAGAATGGTCGCACAACTCAAAGAACGCAATCAATATCACTGAATTGTACATGCAGAACCTGTTCAATTTGTGTAAGTTTTGCTGTATATATTCTCAACAACAAAATAATTTTTTTTATAAAAAAGCAGTTTGAGAATATTTATTTCATGTGTATGATGTAGACTAATTCAGTTATTTTTAAACTGCTCACACTTTAGGTTCTACTAATCAGTCTGTCAATTTGAATTGTAAAATGATGAAAACAAAAGCCTCTTTTTAATAAATGTACATGTTTTCAGATATTCTGTTAAAAACTTCAGTAAATGTCATGCTGTGACTTGAGTAACTGGTTGAGAACCAGGTCTCACTCACAGCTGATATTTGAGAAAATGTTGAATAAATATATTAGGATAAAGAATTGACTACTGTGGACACGATATATACTCATACCTGGTACAGCCTTAAGTAGAAAGATAGGAATAAACCTAACAAAAGGAACCAACAAGAAGAAGTCAGGAGTTAATTAGAGGCCAAAATGAAACTTTTGATATTCTTTGTGTATGTCTTCCTCCTTTCTCAGCTGCAAGTTCCCGAGGTCAGAGACAAGAGTTGGTATATCTCTGGATTTCCCACATATTGTGGACCTGAACAATGTTCCCCTGAGGTTTGTTGTGCGACAACAGGGCAAGCGGGCCAGTACTCAGAAGACCAATTTGAGAACTGCCTCCACCACCTAAAACCAGTGCTGTCGAGTCAACTTTGACTCGCAGTGACCCCATGTGTTTCAGAGTAAAACTGTGTTCCACAGGGTTTTCAACGGCTGATTTTTCAGAAGTAGATTGCCAGGCCTTTTTTCCAAGGCACTTCTGGGTGCACTTGAACTACCACCTTTCAGTTGTCAGCCAAGCACATTAACTGTCTGCATCATCCCGGGACTCCCATGTCATCTTATAGTCTCAGTTTCCTCCTCTGTATAGTGAATGCGACTGATAACATCAGCCCTGCCTGAGTAACAGCAATGTTGTGAGGGTCTAATGAGAAAACAAGGAGCCCTGGTGGTGCAACAATTAAGCACTTGGCTGCTAACTGAAAGGTTGGCTATTCCAACCCACCCAACAGCTCCACAGGACAAAGACCTGCATAATGATTACAGCCTAGAAAACCCTATGGGGCAGTTCTACTCTGCCACGTGGGGTCACTATGAGTTGGAATCGATTGAATGGCACCTAACAACAACAACGAGAAAATATGTGACAGAGTACACAGTGAACTGCAAAGTGATGTACAATATCATATACCCTCTAGATTACTGCAATAGCTTCCTAATGGACTCCTGCTTCTATTTTAACCCAACACAATCCCATTTTTACAGAGGAGACAAAGTGATTAGCTCACAACATAAACCAGAACTGGTCACTCCCAGACTAATACCTCCTACGGTTCCATTACACTTAAAATCCAAACTCCTCCCCATGGTCAAGAATAATCTGGCCTCGGCTTTCCTCCTCCTACATCCATGCTGTGGTTACACGGGCCTTCTTTTCTTTCTGGAACACACCAAGCTTATTCCTAGCCATGGCCTTTGCCATTTCTGTTTCTTCCATCGGGAATAGTCTTCTCTCAGCTTTTGCAGAACTGCTCCAGGACCACATGGGTCAGGCCTTCCCTGACCCTCTACCTCCAGTAACTGCCCTACCTGCTCCTTCACTCTGTATCGCTTCTTCCCGTTTTACTTCTTTTGTAGCACTCATTACTACCTAGAATTCTCCTATTGTTTACATGCCTACTGTCCATCTCTCCCCACTAGAAAGGAAGTTACTACCCTGTAGCAGATGTAGAGTCGTAGGTAAGAGAATAAAGTACTTGGAAAGAATTGAACAGGGATATGGCTAAAAGTGCTTGCAAGTTCATTCTGATTACCTCGTTCATTGCCAGAGATAGTAAACTTGTATGGACTCTGACCAGTCCACAGTCCTACATAGCCAACAAAAGTGGTTCCTGTGAATGCGATCTGAAATCAAGAGACAAAGTACCATTTTACTGTTTCAGCCAAAAACACAGCGAAATCATCTGTCTCACCACACAAATCCCATGATTTTTTTTTTTCTTATAAGTTCCAACATAATAGAATAAAAACTCTGCAATAGCCTTCTAGAATATGGGTTCTTAACCTTGGAGGCCCATGGATAGAATTCAGTGGATCTGTAACCTTAGATGAAAAAAAAAAGTACATGTCTATTTTCACTAACCTCTAACAGAAACTGAATTCCTTCTATGAAGAATGCATGCAACAAGTCATGTAGTAATAGCAGCGTCTGTGATTTTTGTCACCAGTAGAAATCACAGGTACTTTCACACATACAGCAGTGGCTGCAGTGCTTAAAATACCATTCACGTTCATCACTACTCTCAAATCATGGGAGTTACTAGACCCACTGCTAAATCTTACTATTTAATGTGTTAAGAGACTGGAGAAACCCCAAAAATATGGCCCCGGACACTCTTTTAGCTCAGTAATGAAGTCACTCTTGAGGTTCACCCTTCAGCCAAAGATTAGACAGGCCTATAAAACAAAACAAGACTAAAGGGGCACACCAGCCCAGGGACAAGGACTAGGAGGCAGGAGGGGACAGGAAAACTGGTAATAGGGAACCCAAGGTCGAGAACAGGAGAGTGTTGACATGTCGTGGGGTTGGTAACCAATGTCACAAAACAATATGTGTATTAATTCTTTAAAGAGAAGTCAGTTTGTTCTGTAAACCTTCATCTAAAGTGTAATTTAAAAAAAAAAATAATTCATATAAATAATTCTCCTGGTTTGGTTTTTCCACGGGTTTTGATGATTTTTATATCTTACACTGACAGCACGCTTTAGTTAGCAGGTCATCCAAATGATTTTTGTTATCTTATACCGTACCAACTATACCTGCCCGTTCTTTATGAATTGCACATCCACAGTCAAGTTGCGTAAGATACTTTGAAAACCATAATCCAAATTCCTGCCATGGAAAATGTGGCCTTTGGAATCTTGAGCCACAATACTGGTGCAGAATCTGAGAAAAGGAAAGAGTCCAGCATGAATGAATGTGAAAAATAGGAAAAATGAATTTTTCACTTTTAAGACAAGTCCTCAAAGTACAACATTTTTCTTTCTTATAATTGATAACATATGCTATAATCCTTATACAGGAACATGCATTCACAGTTCAAGATGAAAAACACAACTGAACACAACTGTGTGTTCAGTCCATGTTATTAAACCTTCGCCCATGGCACACAAAGCATCACAAACACACTGAATGGGAATTTCATCCTAAATCTAAATCCTAAGAGAAATGGATCCATCTGGGCTGAGCTAGACCCCTGAACTTTGCTTATTCCTCTGCTTGGCGGTATCTATTCTATTAAATACCTTATTCAAAGCTAGCTCAAGGCCATCGCTCCCTTCTAGAAATTTCTCAGAGCAAGTACAATGGCCATGAACCATTCTGCTCTGCAAATGTTTCCTGGAGAAAATGATCTTCTCTTTTAAGGTATCTGGCTCACACTTCTACCCCCCCCACACCTTTTGAGCCCCTTGCAGAGGGCTGGTAAGAGAACAAGCATCCTTTAAGAACTCCTAGCTGGAGAGAAGTATTTTTTGGAAAAAAGGAGGACGTTTGTTAAAACAATGTAAATGTCTATATTCTCTGAGAATATTTAACGTTATGTTATATAAAAATGTTATATAGTTATGTCCAATTCTCAGACATCAGGATTGGAGGAAGACTAATTAACAACCTGTGATATGCAGATGACAACCTTGCTTACTGGAAGTGAAGAAGACTTGAAGCACTTACTGATAAAGATCTAAGACTACAGCCTTCATTATGGATTACACCTTAACATAAAGAAAACAAAAATCCTCACAACTGGAACAATAAGAGCATCACAATAAATGGAGAGAATATTAGATATCAAGGATTTCATTTTACTTGGATCTACAATTCACACCCATGGAAGCAGCAGTCAGGAAGTCAAACAACAAATTGCGTTGGGTAAATCTGCTGCAGAAGACCTCTTTAAAGTGTTAAATAGCAAAGATGTCACTTTGAGGACTAAGGTGCACCTAGCCCAAGCCATGGTATTTTCAATTGCCTCACATGCATGTGAAAGGTGGACAATGAATAAGAAAGACGGAAGAAGAAGAATCGATACCTTTGAATTACAGTGTTGGCAAAGAATATTGAATATTTTGTGGACTGCCAGAAGAACGAACAAATTTGTCTTGGAAGAAGTACAGCCAGAACGTTCCTTAGAAGTAAGGATGGCAAGATTTTGTCACACTACTTTGGACATGTTATCAGGAGGGACCAGTCCCTGGAGAAGGACATTGTCATGGATTGTGTCCCCCAAAAATATCTGTCAACTTGTGTAGGTCATGATTCCCAGTACTGTATGATTGTCTACCATTTTGTCATCTGATGTGATTTGCCCGTGTGTAGTAAATCCTATCAATATGATGTTAATGAGATGGATTAGCGGCAGTTATATTGATGAGATCTACAAGATTAGATAGTGTCTTAAACCAATCTCTTGAGATATAAAAGAGAGGAGTGAGCAGAGAGACATTGGGACCTCATACCACCAAGAAAGCAGCACCAGGAGCAGAGCGTGTCCTTTGGACCTGGGGTTCCTGTGCCTGAGAAGCTCTTCAACCAGTGGAAGATTGATGAGAAGGACAGAGAAAGTCTTCCCCTGGAGCTGATGCCCTGAATTTGAACTTGCAGCCTACTAGACTGTCAGAGAATAAAGTTCTCTTTGTTAAAGATATCCACTTGTGGTATTTCTGTTACAGCAGTACTAGATGACTAAGATGGACATCATGCTTGGTAAAGTAGGAGGTCAGCAGAAAGGAGGAAGACCCTCGAGGAGATGGATTAACACAATGGTTGCAACAATAGGTTCAAACACAGCAACAATTGTGAGGATGGCACAGGACTGGGCAGCGTTTTGTTCTGTTGAACATGGGGTTACTAAAAGTCAGAACCGACTTCAGGGCACCTAACAACGACATGTCTGATTCTGGGGGGAAACATATGCAAACCACATAAACAAGGCTGAGAGGAATATCCTAAACGACTGATGGTCATTTTGTTGGTGTTGAGAATATACACAGCAAAACATACACCAGTTCAATAGTTTCTACATGTTAACATTTAGCGACTTCTTCGAGTTGTGCAACCATTCTCACCATCTTTTTCTGAGTTGTTCCTCCCCTATTAACATAAATTCACTGCCCCTATCTAACCTCTAGAGTTGCTGTTGTCACTTTGATCCCATATAGATAGTTCTTAAAAGGGCAATATGCTCAAGGCAGACATTTTTTTCTGGTTAAGGTAAACTATTGTTTGGTTTTAAGAAGACTTCAGGGGATATTTTTGGTTTAAGGTTTGAAGACTATCTCAGAGAAATAGTCTCAGGGATTCACCCAACCTTCATGGCTCCAGGAAGCCTGGAGTCCATGAGAATTTGAAATTCTGCTCTGTATTTCCTCCTTTTGATCAGGATTCTTCTATGGAATCTTTTATCAATATGTTCAGTAATGGCAGCTGGGCACCATCCATTTCTTCTGGTCTCATGGCAAAGGAGGCAGTTGTTCATGGAAGCTGTTATGGATTGAATTGTGTTGTCCCCCAAAAATATGTATCAACTTGGCTAGGCCACGGTTCTCAATATTGTGTGGTTGTCGTCCATTTTGTGATCTAATTTTCCTACATGTTGTAAATCCTAATTTCTGTCCATGGTTAGTCAGGCAAGATTAGGTTTTGTTAAAGAGGATTACAGGGTGCAATGTAATACCCTTACTGTAGTCACAGCCCTGAGTAAGGGGAATTTCCCTGGGGTATGGCCTGCATCACCTTTTATCTTACATGAGATAAGAGGAGGAAGAAGCAAGCAGAGAGATAGGGACCTCAAATCACCAAGAAAGAAGTGCTGAGAGTGGAGTGCCTCCTTTGGACCTGGGATCCCTGTGTCAAGAAGCTTCTAGATCAGGGGAAAACTGATGACAATGACCTTCCCCCAGAACCTACAGAGAAAGCCTTCCCTGGGAGCTGGCACCCTGAATTCAGACTTCTAGCCTCCTAAACTGTGAGAGAATAAACTTTTGTTTGTTAAAGATCATCCACTTGGGGTATTTCTGTTACAGCAGCACTAGAAAACTAAGACAGAGGCCATCAGCCACATATTCCTTTTCCTCCTCCTATTCCTGACTCTCCTTCCTCTGCTGCTCCAGGCGAACAGAGGCCAGTCGTTGTGCCTTAGATGCCGCTTGCAAGCTTTTAATTGATGGTCATTTCTTACTGGCAGAATTATGATTAGTTTTCTTCTTTATACTTTTCTGTATTTTCTAATTTTCTATAATGATTACATATCACTTTTATAATTAAGAGAAAGCTATATATATATGAAAACTAGTTTCTGCACAATTTTTCTATAAACCTAAAAGTGCTGTAAAAAATAAAGTCTATTAAAAAATGTTATTTTGTTTGTTTGTTTAAAGAAGGAAGCTTGGTCAGGTTTTAATTCCTTCCAAAGTCTCTGACCTTAATTTCAAAGATTTCGTGTTTGGCAGGGGACTGATAGAACACTGGAAGTGACTAAAATAAAGTTTGTAGAATTTCTTCTTAAAGATGATTTTTCAAAATTGGCAAGATAACACTGCTGCTGTATCATGCCCAAATGTTTTGGTGTTATGTAGCCCAAAAGCACAGGGGACAGATAAGGAGAGGGGCTCTGCTTTGGGTGAGGCAGTGCAGTCGAGAGGAGGTATCTGTGCTTTAGCATCAGCTTCTCACCACTCTCCATCTACCTGACCCCACTGAGGCTTGGCTTCCACATCTCAAAACAGGTAATGCCATCTCCCTCACGTGGTTGTGTGTTCCTGAAGTACCTGGAAACCAGTAGGCTCAATGCCGTTGTTGTTGTTCTGTGCTGTCCAGTCACCCATAGTGACCCTATGTGACAGAGCAGCACTGCCCCATAGGATTTCTGAGGCTATAACCTTTACAGAGGAGCCCTGGTGGCACACTGGTTAAGAAACTGATTACTAACTGAAAGGTTAGCAGTTCGAATCCACCAGCTGCTTCTTAGAAACCCTGTAGGGCAGTTCTACTCTGTCCCATAGTGTCGTTATGAGTTGGAATTGACTCGATGGCAACGGGTTTGGTTTTTTGATAATCTTTACAGAGCATCCCTGATGGTGTGGTGCCTAAGTGCTTGTCTGCTAACTGAAAGGTCGGCAGTTCAAACCCACGAGCAGTTCCACGGGAGAAAGATGTGGAAAGATTACAGCCTTGGAAACCCTATGGGGCAGTTCTACTCTGTCCTATAGGGTCGCTATTGAGTCGGAATCAACTCGACAGCAGTGGGTTTTGGTTTTGGTTTAATCTTTATGGAAGCCAACTGCCGCATCTTTCTCACGTAGAGCGGCTGGTGGGTTCAAACCATGACCTTTTGGTTAGCAGCTGCTGAGGAAATAAACCCATAAGGCTGCTTGGTACTCTGCAGAGATCAACCACACATTCCACATATCACTTCTGAGTGCATGTTATCATGTTCACTCCCCATACCGAACACTGGCTGGCCCTATGCCCCTAGCCCTGAAGGAATACAAACTCTGAAAGAGCAGTCTGGATTCCTACCTATGAAAACCTGGCAAGGATAAATGCAGGGAGACAACTCAGTTCTGCCACACCCACTGAAGTTACAAAGCTGGAGGGTCTCTGGTTAACTAAAGGGTCCAGATGAGCGTAAGGTTAATTCCAAATGCTTCCTGGAAAAATGCACTGTGAGGGGAGTTTTGAAAGTGGGATACTACCTGGATTTGTGGAGACAGAAAAGGAGGCCACACATAGAAGAAAAGTTCAGTGTCAAGATCAGAGAATCTGCTTTCGCGCTAGACCCAAAATTGCTGCTCAGATTTACCAGAAAAGCAAAGAGGAAGTGTTGGAAGTGTCTGGTTTACCCCAGTCACCAGCCTGTTCTTATTACCCTGAAAATACGTCTCCACCCACTCGCAGGTGGCAAGAGTCCTCCCAGTCAAGTCCCACATTAATCTGTGCTGGCACGGGGTACTTACGCCGTGGACTCGTAGGCCAGGTTGATGAGGAGGCAGTCGGTCAAGGGGAGGTTCAAGACTTCGCACACGCTGCGGATCTCAGCAGTGAAGGGTTGCGGCAGGAAGCGCTCCAGCATCCCCATCAACTTTCCAACTACCGAGTAGATGTACCTGGGGACTCTCTCCCTAGAAAGGAAAAGCCAAGAGCTTGTTTGATCTGCTTAGGGCTCAAAGGGATGTAACCATGTGTGTATCTGGGGGTGGGGGGTATCTAAAGTTCTCATCATCAGAGGTCAGAAGTGAGTGCTAACCGCTTCCCGTTTCTCCCAGAGTCCGGACAGCCCAGGCTCCGCATCACCCAATCCACAGTGTCCAGGAGGGTGGGAAAAAGAAAAACTGAGAGGGACAGGGAGGGCGAACGAGCGTGGTCCCAAAGGGGTGGGCTTGAGGGGCCCGCGAGGCCTGCAAGGAAGATGTGGGCTGCGTCCCCTATTCTGTACGGGAGCACCCGGGGAAGCACCCGCGCGCCACCCAGACCCGGAACGGCTCGAGGACGGGTGTGCCACAGGTAACACGTAATTTGAAAGCCAAACCAGGCGCACCGGATCGGCTTCAACCCCGACGCTGCCCAGAGCAGCAAGTGCCAGTTCTGATCCCCGCCGCCCCTCCACACCCCAAAGGCCGAGTGGTAAGCTGGAGGGGAGGCTGTTAAAGAGGGGAAAAAACTGTAGAGTCGCGGTTTAAAATACGTTCGGCAGCGCGCTTCCACGCTTTGCCGCACCGGGACCCAGGCCATTAGCGCCCGGCAAACCTGCCCCGCAGACCCGTCCAGGGCCCCGCGCCCGCTCACTCGACGACTCGCGCCACCGCGGCGCGCAAGAAGTCCAGGTCGTAGCGCCGCAGCACCGGCACCCAGCGCAGCTCAGGGGCCGCGTCCAGGCTCACGTTGAAGCGCGGCGGGACGGGGTCGAAAGCACTGCCGGTGGATCCTCGGGCTCCAGCCAGCAGCAGCAGTAGTGCCAGCGAAGGGCGCGCCCCCAGGCCCGCGGCTCGCATAGCTCGGGCTTGGCGGCCACAACTCGGACAGAAGCGGCCCCGGACGGCTTCCAGGCAAAAAGAGGAGAAGGAGGAGCCGGGGCAGTGCCGGGCGGGCTGGAGGTGGAGCCCACGCGCCGCCCGCCCACCCCGGTCACGCCTCAACCCACATGCAGAGCTGGGAGTCTGGCCGCGGTCCCAGCTGCAGATCTTCTTTCGGTTCCCGCGCCTCGGTCTCTACCGCCGGGTTCTCCGTCCGCGGGGCTCCTCCGACCGCTGGAGGGCAAATGCTGCGGGCCACCTGCTCGCACTCCCCCGCCCTCACCTCCATCTCAGCCACGTGGGCCGAGTGGGTATAAACTGAGGCCTGGAGGCGTTTAAAGAAAATGATTTTTAGTACCGAAAAGGTATCAGGAAAGACCTATTGTGGTAGAAGGGGACCAGGAGAAAATCAGCTCGATTCCTCCTCCTCTGTTTCATTAGTCATTTTTTTAATTCTTCAAAGTTTGTCTAGATTTCAAAAAGTATAGGAGAGCTTTTTCGGTTCAACACTCCCAAACCCTTTCAGTGAAAAAAAACAAAAAACACTACCACTTAGTGATAAAGCATTTTTGCCAGTACTATCTCACTCGAGGAGCCCTGGTGACCCAGTGGTTAAGCGCTGTTGGAACCCATCCAGCGGCTCAACAAGGAGAAAAAACCTAGTGATCTACTCCTGTAAAGATTACAGCCTAGAAAACCCTACGGGGCAGTTCTACTCTGTCACATGGGGTCGCTTTGATTCAGAATTGACTGGAGGGCACCTAAGAACAACAACATGCCACCGGGCCAAAGTTCCAAGCCTCAGTTTTGGCTTCTTCCAGGTCTTTCCATAAAATCTAGGTCAAGATCCTGGTCTTAATATGCAAATTTGCAAAGCTTAATACGCAAATTTGAAATTTGCAAACAGCATTTGCCTGCTTAAGCCATAGGTGCATTGAGAGAATCACCAAGGGAGCAAACATTAGTTGAGTTGAAAGAGGTACAAGTGCATTTTATTGGGGGGGGAGGGGGGAGATGACTTCCAATCACTTCAAGACTACTATTAAAAAGATAAAATTAAAAACAAATACAGGATTTTCAAAATACCTATGAAAAAACAACACTTTCAGGGAATTTTTTTCCTTGAAATGATTTTAATTAGCAGCAAGGAAGTGGACGCCTGCAGAAAAGGAAAAAAGAAAGCTTAGAGAGACAACACCTCTCTGCAGCCCATCTCCTCACCCCCCATAATGGAAAGCAGCATATTCAATGAAGAACAATAATCAACATCTACCTAGACCACACTAAGTGCGAAGTACCCTGCTAGCCACATTTAATCTTCCCAATAACCCTGTGAGGTAGGTACTACTATCATCATCATCCCCATTTTACAGAGGAGGAAACTGAGGACTAAAGTGGTTAAATAACTTGTCTAAAACCACAATTACAGGTGGCATAGCTTCAGTTTGAATGAGCCAAGGTTCAGGCCCTTTACTACAATGTCATACTGGGAGGTCCTCTGTTTTATTGAATGAATGAGCCCATTCAATAAAATGCATTGGGTGAATAAATCTGTAATGTGGTAGTCTACACTGTGGTAAAATAGGCATGATTCACAATTATGCTGAGTGTCTTACTTATCTAGTGTTGCTGTAACAGAAATACCACAAGTGGATGTCTTTAACAAACAGAAATTTATTTTCTCACAGTCTGGGAGGCTTGAAGTCCGAATTCAGGGTGCCAGCTCCAGGGGAAGGCTTTCTCTGTTAGTTCTGGGGGAAGATCCTTGTCATCAATCTTCCTCTGGTCTAGGAACTTCTCAGCACAGGGACCCAAGGTCCAAAGGACATGCTCTGCTCCTGGCACTTCTTACCCAGTGGAATGAGGTCCTCCTCTTCTCTGCCCTCTTCTCTCTTTTATAGCTCAAAAGAGATTGACTCAAGATACAGCCTAATCCTGTAGATTGAGTCCTGCCTCATTAACATAACTGCCTCTAATCCTGCCTCATTAAAACCATAGAGGTAGAATTTACAACACATAGGAAAATCACATCAAATCACAAAATGGAGGACAACCACACAATACTGAAAATCATGGCCTAGCCAAGTTGACACTGAGCTAAATATTTTATATAATTTAGTCCCCCACCGTTAAAAGATTATGCTTGTTATAGAATAATTTAAAACAAAGATTAAAAAGGAGATCTGAAATTACAAAAGTACAAGCCTACTTTCTCTCTGCTGTTTCTATGCTATGGAGTTGGGATTCTCAAATTTTTTGTTTTACTAAAACTCCCTGTGATACACACACTGTACATTGCAGCTCAGCATGTATGTGCATGTACATGTGCATGCACACACACACACACACACACACACACACACACACACAATTGAAACAATTATTTCACTAAAGATTATTTGGCCTTACTGTGGTGCATTGCCTCTATTCTATTTTTTTTTTAAATTTTTGGTCACAACCCACTGAACTGATTTCATGGTCTACCTACAGATTAGAACCCACAGTTTAAAAAAACATTTCCATGCAGAATGAAAGAAGGTAGATAACTGAATGAGAAATGTGGGGTGCAATGTTTTCCATAGTTGACATCTCATTTTGTTCAGCTTAAATGGCAGTGTGATGGTTTTACAGTGTATCCACACAGTCTTCAATATTCCTCTCTTCAAAACGTGGAGCCTACTTCCCCCCTACCCCTACCCCTTCACTGAGGGCCGTACTTAGTGACTTAACTTTCTAGTAAATAGACTATGGCTGAAGTGATTGTGCATGACTTCCAAGGCTAAACAAAAAAGACATTGCACCCTCCCACTTCCTCTTTCTTGCAATGCTTGCTTTGGAGGAAGCCAGCTGTCAAGTCTTAAGGATACTCAACAAGCCCTGAGAAGAGGTCCATGTGTTGAGAAATTGAGACCTTCTACCAACAACCAGAGAGGAACTGAGGCCTCTTGCCAAAAGCTATGTAAATGAGTCATTTCGGAAGTGGATCCCTAAGCCCCAGTTAGAACCAAAAAAACCCGTTGCTGTCCAGTCGATTCCAACCCAGCAACCCTATAGGACAGAGTAGAACTGCCCCGTAGGGTTTCCAAGGAGCAGCTGGTGGATTCAAACTGCCGACATTTTGGTAGCAGCTGAGCTCTTAACCACTGCGCCACAAGGGCTAAGCCACCCCCAAAATCCTTACACAAAGTGTGAAATAATCCTTACTGCCTTAAGCCACTAAATTTTGGGGTAACTTGGTATGGAACAATAGATGACTCATACAGATCTGGGTAACAAGCATAGAGTGTTTTTAACAAATACCTAAAAATGTGGATGTGGCTTTGGACAAGACAAAGGCTAGAAGATGGAAGGATTTTGAGCAGAGTGTTAGTGAAAGCCTAAATAAAGTTCCTTGAACAGACTATTAGCAGAAGCCTCGAGGCCTTTAAGAAGACTGCCAATAGTAGCTTCAAGGGGAGTGAGAAAAACATTATTGGAAACTGCAGGAGAGGAGATCCTTGTATGTCATGGCAGAGGTTTAACGACACTGTCATCTACAGTAATGTGGAAAGTAAAAAATGTACCGAAGGAAGGGTAAGACAGTACACAATACTGGGGGAACCAGCACAACTTGTTCAGGGTAACGTCATGGAAGCTCCATGGACACATCCAAACAACCTGAGGGACCAAATTACTGGGCTGAGGGCTGTGGGGACCGTGGTCTCAGGGAACATCTAGCTCAATTCGCCTAACATAGTTTATAAAGAAAATGTCCTACGTTCTACTTTGGTGAGTAGGGTTTGGGGCCTTAAAGGCCTGTGAGCGGCCATCTAAGATATTCCACTGGTCTCACCCCTTCTGAAGCAAGGGAAAATGAAGAAAACTAAAGACACAAGGGAAATATCAGTCCAAAGGACTAAGAGACCACAACAACCATGGCCTCAGCCAAACTGAGTCCTGTACAACTAGATGGTGCCTGGCTACCACCACTGACTGCTCTAACAGGGATCACAATAGAGGGTCCTGGACAGAGCTAGAGAAAAATGTAAAACAAAATTCTAACTCAAAAAAAGACCAGACTTACTGGCCTTACAGAGACTGGAGAAACCCCGAGAGTACGGCCCCCAGACACCCTTTTAGCTCAGTAATGAAATCACTCCAGAGATTCACCTTTTAGCCAAAGATTAGACAGGCTCATAGAACAAAACAAGACTAAAGGGGCACACCAGCCCAGGGGCAAGGACTAGAAGGCAGGAGGGGACAGGAAAGCTGGTAACAGGGAACCCAAGGTCAAGAAGGGAGAGTATTGACATGTCATGGGGTTGTTAACCAATGTCATAAAACAATACGTGTACTAACTGTTCAATGAGAAGCTAGTTTGTTCCATAAACCTTCATGTAAAGGACAATTAAAAGAAAAAAAAAGTACCTAAGTGTCATGGTTTGAATTATGTCCCCCCAAAAATGCGTGTATCAATTTGGCTAGGCCATGATTCCTGGTACTGTGTGATTTTCCTGTATGTTGTAAACCCGCCTCTATGATGTTAATGTGGGAGGATGGGTGGCAGTTGTGTTAGTAAGGCAGGGCCTGATGTACAAGACTGGATTATGTCCTGAGACAATCTCTTGAGATATAAAAGACAGAAGTGAGCAGTGAGACGGGGGGACCTCATAGCATCAAGAAAGCAATGCCAGGAGCAGAGCGCGTCCTTTGGACCAGGGTCCCTGCACAGAGAAACTCCTAGTCCAGGGGAACACTGAAGAGAAGAAGGCTGACAGAGAGGAAAAAGCCTTCCCCTGGAGCTGACGCCCTGAATTTGGACTTTTAGCCTACTTTGACTGTGAGGAAATAAACTTCTCTTCATTAAAACTATCCACTTGTTCTATTTCTGTTGTAGCAGCACTAGATGACTAAGACACTAAGGAACTGGATAATCTAGCTAGATTTTAGCCAGACTGTTTGAGGTGCCACCTGGCTTCTTGTCGCTTGTAGTAAAATGTAAGAGGAGTAATATAAGCTAAAGCTGTTAAATAAAAAGGATGCAGGACTAACTGATTTTGAAAATTTCCAGACCCCAAAGTATCTATGGGAACTTAGTTTATCACAGAGATGGCATTACCTATCTGTGGGATATTTGCAACAGAGGTAACTGACAAATAATTAGTATTCAGAATATCTAAAAGACTCTCCAAATCAGTAGGAAAAAAAGAAACACAAAAGGCTACAAATAGGAAATCTGCAGAAGAGGAAATCATCTGGATTTCCAAAAACCGTATGAAGCAACCTCATCCTCACTAGTAATCATCAAAATGTAAACTAACACAATGATACAATTTCATAACCAACAGATTGTCTAAAATTTTAAAGTCTAATTTAAACATGAAGTGTTGATATGGGTATGGTAAAATAGAAACTCATGTGAGTTGTTGGTGGGAATACGGTAGATTGGTGTGACTATTGTAGACAGCAACTCAACAATGACTAGTACAGGGGAAGAATCATAGACCCTACAACCCAGCAATTCCATTTCTAAATTTCTATCTAAACTTTGAATAAAGAAAACCTAAGACATGTGCTCATGGATGTTTATTGCAGCAAGGTTTTTAATGCTTCCCAATAGAGAAATGATAAATAAATTGTGGATTTATGAATAAGGAATGGACAACTATAAAATCGTTAAAATGAAAGAATCTTCATTTATCAGAAATCTAATGTGGGGTGACATAATCAGCAAAAGAATATATACAATATAATTTATGTAAAATTTAAAAATGTACTAAACAACACTGTGTACTATATACACACATAAACAAACAAACAAACAAAAAAAACTCATTGCTATCCAGTTGACTCCGACTCATAGCAACCCTATAGTGCAGAGTAGAACTGTCCCGTAGGGTTTCCAAGGCTGTAAATCTTTATGCAAGCAGATTGCTACATCTTTCTCCTGCAGAGCAGCTGGTAGGTTCAAACCACCAACCTTTCAGTTTAGCAGCTGAGCGCTTAACCACTGCGCCACCAGGGCTCCTCATATACACACAAACACATAGTAAAAGAAAAAATAACTACAGTAATAACAGGCATCAACATCAAGATAGTGGTTATCCCTGAGGGAAGAGGAATGACCAAGTGAGGTTTTAGTTACATTCTCAATGTTCCATTTCTAAAAAAAGAAAAGAAAGTAATGTGGTATTATGGACCGAATTATGACCCCAACAAATACATACTGTAAATCCTAACCTCTATACCTGTGGTTATAATCCCATTTGGGAATGGGTTGTCTTTGTTATGTTAATGAGGCAGGATTAGTGTAGGATGTCTATTGAGTCAGTCTCTTGAGATATAAAAGTGATTAAACAAGCAAGAAGAGCAGATATGGGGGAGAGAGATGCCAAGTCAAATGAAAATTGCCCAGGAGCAGAAGCTCAGAAGAGACAAGGACTTTCCTCCAGAGCCGACTAAGAAAGCCTTGTCCTAGAGCCGGCATCCAGAATTTGGACTTCCAGCCTCCTAAACCGTGAGAAAATAAATTTCTGTTTGTTAAAGCCATCCACCTGTGGTATTTCTGTTACAGCAGCACTAGATAACTAAGACATGTGGCAAAATACTAACATTGAATAAATCTGGGATATAGATATGTTTCATTATTTTCTATATTTTGTCCATTGTTATTCATAAGGTTTTCACTGGACAATTTTTTCAGAAGTAGACTGCAAGGTCCTTCTTCCTACTCTGTCTTAGTATGGAAGCTCAGCTGAAACCTGTCCACCAAGGGTGACCCTACTGGTATTGGAAATAACGGTGGCAAAGCTTCCAGTATCACAGCAACACACAAGCCACCACAGTATGACAAACTAACAGACACATAGTGGATTGGTAGTTGGAAAATATGGCCTTGGTGATAGAAACAACGCCGGAGATTGCATGATAGAATTTTGCAAGACCAATGACCTCTTCATTGCAAATACTTTTTTCGACAACATAAATGGTGACTATACACATTGACCTTGCCAGATGGAATACACAGGAATCTAATTGACTACATCTGTGGGAAGAGATGATGGAAAAGCTCAACATCACGGTCAGCCAGAGGCTGTGGAACAGGCCATCAACTGCTCATACGCAAGTCCAAGTTGAAGCTGAAGAAAATTAGAACAAGTCCACGAGAGCCAAAGTACAACGTTGGGTATATTCCACCTGTATTTAGAGACCATCTCAAGAATAGATTTGACACACTGAACACTAATGACTGAAGACCAGATGAGTTGTGGAATGACATCAAGGACATCATACATGAAGAAAGCAAGAGGTCATTGAAAAGACAGGAAAGAGAAGACCAAAATAGATGTCAGAAGAGACTCTTAAACTTACTCTTGAATGTCGAGTAGCTAAAGCAAAAGGAAGAAATGATGAAGTAAAAGAGCTGAATAGAAGATTTCAGAAGGCAGCTGGAGAAGGCAAAGTAAAGTATTATAACGACATGTGTAAAAACCTGGAGATAGAAAACCAAAAGGGAAGAACGTGCTCGGCATTTCTCAAGCTGAAAGAACTGAAGACAAAATTCAAGCCTCGAGCTGCAATATTGAAGGATTCTACAGGGAAAATATTAAAGGATGCAGGAAGCATCAGAAGAAGATGGAAGAAATACACAGAGTCACTGTACCAATACATTTGGTCAACGTTCAACCATTTCAGGAGGTAGCATATGATCAAGAACCGATGGTACTGAAGGAAGAAGTCTAAGCTGCACTGAGGCATTGGTGAAAAACAAGGCTCTAGAATTGAAGAAATACTAATTGAGATGTTTCAACAAATGGATGCAGCACTGCAAGTGCTCACTTGTCTATGCCAAGAAATTTGGAAGATAGCTACCTGGCTAACCGACTGGAAGAGATCCATATTTGTGCCATTCCAAAGAAAGGTGATCCAACAGAATGTGGAAATTATCAAACAATATCATACCCAAGTAAAATTTTGCTGAAGATCATTCAAAAGCGACTGCAGCAGTACATTGACAGAGAATTGCCAGAAATTCAAGCCAGATTCAGAAGAGGACGCGGAACCAGGGATATCATTGCTGGTGTCAGATGGATCCTGGCTGAAAGCAGAGAATACCAGAAAGATGTTTACCTGTGTTTTATTGACTATGCAAAGGCATTCAACTCTGTCGATCATAACAAATTATGAATAACATTTTGAAGAATGGGAATTCCAGAACACTTAATTGTGCTCATGAGGAAACCATACATAGATCAAGAGGGAGTCATTCAAACAGAACAAGGGGCTACTGCACGGTTCAACGTCAGGAAAGGTGTGTGTCAAGGTTGTATCCTTTCACCATACCTATTCAATCTGTATGCTGCGCAAATAATCTGAGAAGCTGGACTGTATGAAGAAGAATGTGGCATCAGGATTGGTGTAAAACTCATTAACAACCTTCAATATGCAGATGACACAACCTTGCTTGCTGAAAGTGAAGAGGACTCGAAGTACTTGCTGATGAAGATCAAAGACTATAGCCTACAGTGTGAATTACAACTCAACATAAAGAAAACAAAAATCCTCACAACTGGACCAATAAGCAACATCATAACAAATGGAAAAAAGATTTATGTCGTCAAGGATTTTATTTTACTTGGCCCATGGAAGCAGCAGTCAAAAAATCAAACGAAGCATCGCATTGGGCAAATTTCTTTAAAGTGTTAAAAAGCAAAGATGTCACTTTGAGGATTAAGGTGTGCCTAACTGGAGCCATGATATTTTCAATTGCCTCGTATGCATGTGAAAGCCGGACAATGAATAAGGAAGACCGAAGAATTATTGACGCATTTGAATTTTGGTGTTGGCAAATGATATTAAATATTCCATGGACCGCAGAAGAACGAACAAGTCTATCTTGTAAGAAATACAGCCATAGTGCTCTTTGGAAGCCAGGATGGGGAGATTTCATCTCAGGTACTTTGGACATGTTATCAGGAGGGATCAATCCCTGGAGAAGGATATTATGCTTGGTAAAGTAGACAGAGAAAAGAGGAAGACCCTCAACAAGATGGACTGACGCAGTGGCTGCAACAATGGGCTCTAACATAACGATTGTGAGGATGGCGCAGGACCAGGCAGGGTTTCGTTGTGTTGTACACTGGGTTGCTGAGTCGGAACCAGCTCGACAGCGCCTAACAACAACATATTTTGTCTGTACGTTTCAAAAGTATCACAATTTAAATGATAAAATGTTTAAATTTTTTTAAAAAAGTGGAAGGTTTGAGTATCAAATTTATTTGCCAAATATATTCTTAGTACCATTTCCATGTAATTCTTCTAAACTTCTCCTTTTGTAGTATTTCCCAGAAAGAAGATTCCCATTTTGTCTTTAATTTTCCTTTCCCTCTTCGCCAAATTTCCTTTAAAGGACTCCTAGTTCTGTTGTTAACTTAGGTATTAAGAATAGCACGTACACCAAAATTAGATCTTTCTAAGGATGGAAGTGTTTTAGATTTAAAAAAAAGGTTTAGTATAAATGTTTTGTTAACAATGTAACAAAATGTTAAAAATGTAGAGAAAAAGAAAACCTATATTCTCACTACCCAAAATCAGCAACGGTTTTCATTCATATACATATTTTCTTTACAAAATTTTGTATCATAAACACCATTTTACATACCTCAAAGAAAAGAATCACTGACATTTAAACTATGACTTGATGCTCTTACTAGAATTTTTTAACGTATGTGTTGAAAGAACTTTTAGTCTTTTGTCATATTTTTTTAAAAAATCACACATCTACTCTTGTATATATATTTTAAAAAGTAGAATAAATTGTTTATAGTATTGCTCAAACTTCTTTGTGGTTAGACTCTTCTGAATTCCTTTTTGATCTGGTATTACAGATGGCCACATTGTTCCAAATTATATCACTCTTTGTGCTATCAAGATGCAGCATTTTTAGGAGTTTTTAACTAAAAGGTGGAGGTTATTCCAAGGTGTTAATTTTCTGTTTCTCCATCTTGGTGCTGGTTACAGGGACGTATACGGCTCACAGTACTTGTATTTTTCTTTATGTATATTATACATTAGTAAAAAGTTAAAAAATAAATTTTTTTCTGGATTTTTTAACAAGCTGCTGACTCCCATTCTGCAGGTTTTGATGGTGGCCCTTGCTTCATCTTAGCAGATGCCAACTGAATATTTTCACACCAAGTTCGTGAATATGCAGGTCATGGCAATGTCAAGACTGCTGTCTGGCTGCAACAATTTTAAGACACATTCCAATTTCAAAGGCAAAAAATATGAAAAATGTGTCTTAAAATCAATGAAAAAATCTTTTATACTTTGCTTTTTAAAGATAGCATAACATTTTTTCATAGTACTATACATTTTATATCGTTAGAATAATTTTTCTTATCAGTGATTGCTTAATGGTTGCGTATTCCACCTAATACCTATATTCTAAATTGCTTAACTATTGTCATATTTTAGGCATTTCCTTGCATGTTTTTGCCATTATGTATTACATTGCAATGAATATTTCCCTACAGATAGCTTGTGGTAGACATTGCTAGTTGCCTACCCCAAATCCGTTTCCCCCTTCTTGCTTGCTAACAGAAGCCCAGGTTTGTTGGGATGGTTACAGTTCATCTGATAGGTCAACAATCCCGTTTCCTGCTTTTTCAGCTTCCCTTGTTGGTAGGGTGGCCTTGTAACCCAGTTCTGGCTAACCAGACCTAAGGGAAGGCTGTTGCAGGAGTTCTGGGAAATGTTTTACTTTCCTAGTAAAGGAGATAGATGTGACAACACCACTTGTATCCCTTCTTTCCGCCTTAAACACAGAAGAGATGTTTATGAAGGTATCATTATTGTCCATTTTACAGATGAGGAAACCAAGGCATGGAAATATCAGCTTACCCATGGTGATACAGCTGTGTCAGTCAGCATTTGAATCAAGAGAATCTGGCCCCAACACATTAAGATGACAAGGCAGGAAAGGAGCCCAAGATCCTGATGGCCATCACTGAAGAGCTGAACCTAGGTCAGCAACTGTCCATCTCCAGATTTCTTATGACAAACTCCAATTTGGTTAGAATACTTTTGAATGGACATTCTGTTACTTGCAGTCAAAAACAGCTCTGGATTTTTTCTTTGACTAGACTCTCAGAAGTGGTTTTGAATGAAAAGTTATGATTACTCTATAGGCTTTTGGTATATATTACAAACTACTTTCTCTCAAAGAATTGTTCTAATTTACCACTTCTGCTAGTATTTGGTATTGCTGGTTAGAGTCAGAGAGGGTCCCAAAGTAAGGATAACTCTAGCACGCAATCAGTAAGCTGGTGGAAGAGAGTTAATTAAGAAGGCCAGACTGTAACTTCTCTTCTGGAGGATTTTCAAAGTAATCCTTGCCTTGGTTTAAGGTGCATTCCTCTTCCAATTTTAGAGAAAAGTCACAAGATGAATTTCAAGTTATCTTTATTCTCTACCTCAAATGAGGTTATTTTTTCTTTCAGAATGATTGAAGTAAAACCATGTACACTGTAAAAGATTCAGAAAGCAACGCAGAAAGAAGAACAAAAAACCCACATGATCCCAACACACAAAGAAAACCCTATTTAATATCTTGGCATATCTCCTCTTAGGATTTTATTAATTGCCATTTTCTTACACGTGTGGTTGGATTATACTATCAATACTTTTGTATTTTGTTTTTTTCATTTACAATAAACATTTATAATAAATTGTAAATATTTTAATGGCTGTATAATATTCTATCACTGGATAAGTCACAGTTGATTGAACTATTTCCATATTGAGACTGGACTGAAAAAACGAGAACAGAATCTGCAAAAGGAAATAACTACCCTGTAAGAAAAGCCCTATGCAAAATATAAGCATATGCTATTTATTTATTTATTTATTTATTTTTTATTGTACTTCAGGTGAAGGCTTACAGAACAAAATAGTTTCTCATTTAACAGTTACTACAAATGTTGCCCTATGACAATGGTTAACAATCTCACAACACATCAACAATATCCTTACTCAACCTTGGGTTCCCTATCACCAGCTTCCTTGTCCCCTTCTGCCTTCTGGCCCTTGTCACTGGACTCCTGTACCTCATTAGTCTCATTTGGTTTTACCGGGCTGTCCACTCCCAGGCTGAACAGTGAACCTCGGAGGTAACTTCACCACTGAGCTGAAAGGGTGTCTGGGGGCCATACTCTCGAGGCTTCTCCAGTCTCCTTTAGGCCAGTAAATCTGGTCTCTTTTTTTTTTTTTTTGTGAGTTAGAATTATGCTCTACATCCTTCTCCAGCTCTGTCCAGAACCCTCTGTTGTGATCCTGGTCAGAGCAGTCAGTGGTGGTAGCCGGGCACCATCTAGGTGTACTGGACTCAGTCCGGTGGAGGCCTTGGTAGTTGTGGACAATTAGTCCTTTGGACTAATCTTTTCCTTGTATCCTGTTCTCTTCATTCTCCCTTGCTCCCGAAGGGATGAGACCAGTGGAGTATCTTAGATGGCCGCTCACAGGCTTTTAAGACCCCAGACACTACTCACCAAGGTAGAATGTAGAGCATTGTCTTTATAAGCTATGTCGTAACAATTGAGCTAGATGTTCCCCAAGACCATGGTCCCCAGAGCCCTCCGCCCAGCAACTCAGTCCCTCGGGGAGTTTGGATGTGTCTATGGGGCTTCCATGACCTTTCCTTGTACAGGTTGTGTTAGTTTCCCCTGTACTGTGTACTGTCTCACCTTTCACCCAAGATACCACTTCTCTATTGCCTATTTAGTATTTCCCCCCCAACCCCTCCCATCCCTGGTAACCAGCAAAGATTGTTACATTTTGCGTGTGAACTTTTTCATGGGTTTTTACAACAGAGGTCTTATACAATATTTGTCCTTTTGTGATTGACTTATTTCACTCAGCATAATGTCCTCCAGTTTCATCCATGTTATGAGATGCTTCACAGATTCATTGTTGTTCTTTCTCATTGCATAGTACTCCATCGTGTGTATGTACCATAGTTTGTTTTTCCATTCATCTGTTGATGGGCACCTACGTTGTTTCCATCGTTTTGCTATTGTGAACAATGCTGCCATGAACACAGGTGTGCACAGCATATGCTATTTAAATAGTACACAATTAGCTGTGCTTTTGCTTGCATTTGTAAACACAGAGCAGACCCAAGAACGTACTAGGAGAGACAAGGTTATTTCCAAAGCTTTGAACTTGTAAAAGAGAAAAAGTTCCATGTGAGTGCCCTACCTTATTCATATTCAAAACATTTTTAAAATCTCTTAAGCTACATTTCAAAAACATGTAAGCAACAGTCCATTTTTAGCTTTATTTTCATACTATGAAAGGACATCACTTGGTAGAACTGTATCATCTATATACAGTTAAAAATGCATCTAAGCTAGTTTGAAGAACAGAGTACTCCAGCTGATTAAACATTCTGGTTAATACAAACCTGCAATGCAATACTCTATATAGATTATCAAACTTTCAAAGAATTAGAATATAAAGAAATATAAACAAGATTTATATTAACCATAACCTTTGAAAAATTCTGAACCATAAATTTTTATTATTCAGAAAATTATTTCCTACTGCTATCATCTTTATTACAAGTATCAGTTCCCTCTATGCTATAGACGTGGACTGGGGTTGCTAATACTAGGCGTTTCACCCTCCTGCCAGCTGAACTTCTCCTTCCTTGGGATGGCCCCAGCCCTATGGTTGTGCCTCTTTGACAGCTCCCTAAACTGACTTGTATTATACAATCATTTTGTAAGTCTATTTCTTTCATTGGACTGAAAGCTTCTATATGATACAAACCTTGTGTTTGCAATCCACACAGCATTTAGCAGAGTGTTTTGCACATGGTGGGCATTCAATATACATTTTTTTATTTTGAACTTGTTAAAAAGATGGATTGGAGGTGTAAAACATTCGTAGCAACTGTAATTGTTTCATTTTAAGAAAATTAAGGGAAAAATAAAAGTTAAATCGTTATCTAACCTTTGATAAGAAACTTACTGAATGCTCACTTTGTACACATACAATGCTAAGTGGTTCTAAACATTAGTTCTCACAACTCCTAAAACAATCAGTGAGGTAGGTGGTATTGTATTTACAGAGAGAAAACTGACAGTCAGGGATTAAATCATGAATTAAAATATTTACCAGGCACTGAACCAGGCATTGGCAATATAGCAGTAAATATACAAAACTCTCTGCCTTGAGTGGAGTTTATTTGCTAGGGGAACTTGCTTTATATAAAAGCTTGGACAATGTGAGTTCCTCCCTAAATCCATCCCTTCTCAGTGCTGATAAAATTTGAGACTGAAAAGCTGAAGCTCAGACCCTGGTGACTTCTTCAAGGTAAAGGTCACCCTTTGCTGGCAACATCCAACTTTGTGAGTATCTAATCTTCAAATTTGTAGTAAACTGAAAATACTCCCAAGAGACTGATAATATAATAAAATGAATCAAACAGAAATAAGACACTATGGAATTAAAGAAATAAAACAGAGTTAAGAATTTGCCTTCTTTAACAGGCTGGTTATCTATCTTGCATACAAACCTCAAGCTAGTTAAACGGTGAGGCTGTGGTAGAAGTCAGAACACAGAATGGACTTTGGCCTCTTGGTATCTAAGCAGAAGGGGGAAATCTAGGGGAAGAACAAAGCTTCCGAGCACTGTGACAATTCACACAGCAAAGGTATGGACTCCAGCTGCTACACCATTTTCAATTTTATTCCCCTACGTCTGGATTAGAAACTTGAGGAAACACCCATTTCAAACTCGCAAAAAGAAAAGGCAGCAGCTTTAGGGCTGAAATAACCAAATTTGCGTTGGACACTTGCTCTGAAGCACTGAAGCTGCTGGAGGTTGACAGTTCCTCTCACTAAAAAGAAAAAAAAAAAAAAAAACCTGATTCTGACTGACAGCGACCCTATAGGAAAGAGTAGAACCGCCCCATAGGGTTTCCAAGGCTGTAGTCTACAGAAGCAGACTGTCACATCTGTCTCCTGCGGAGCAGCTGGTGGGTTAGAAACGCTGATCTTCCAGTTAGCAGCTGAGCTTTTAACCACTGCACTACCAGGACTAGTACAATTTAATCACTAAATCTCAAGGTCTTCACAGCTATTCCTCAAACAGTGATCTGGGGCATCTTGGGGAAGGTCACAAAGTTTCATTCAAACAAAGCTGAAGATGAACTCAAAAAGTAAAAAGAAGAAACTGGAAAGGGAACAAGAAGTAACTTCATAAATAAACACGTGGCAGAGATAAAACCACTATTACAAAACTTTAAAAAAAAAATTGGTACAGAAGCTGCTTTCTAATTCTGACTAGGCAGAAAATTGCCTTTTAGTCTAATCTGAAGTAACATGCAAGCAATTTCCTCCTCTCCAGTCCTTGGAGAAGGACATCATGCATGGTAGAGGGTCAGAGAAGAAGGAAGACCCTCAACGAGATGGACTGACACAGTGGCTGCAACAATGGGCTCAAGCATAACGATTCTGAGGATGGCGCAGGACCGGGCAGTGTTTTGTTCTGTTGTAAATAGGGTCATGATGAGTCTTGACAGCACCTAACAACCACCACCACACCACAGTGTTATCTACAAAATCTGAGGCAAAAGGCACCAAACTATTTCCAAATGCAACAACTTGCATGCAGGGAGAGACTGACAATGGCTCTCATGTGCCCTGAAATCCATTCAAGCGTGCCTACAGAAGGAAGAACACACATCAGTCAGTACACTAAAAAGCACCTATCTGATATTAGAAACCGTTTTATTGAAACAAGGCAAGCAGTGGGCTAAAAATATTTTAAGGTAAAAGGAGGCTGCAGAAACCCATCTGATTTTTTTTTCCTCTATGAAAGAGGGAGCAGCTCAAATGATGAAGTAAAGACATTCCAAGATTACTATTTATAGTTAAGGCAATTTAAAAAGCAAGGACTTAACGAAAAAGTCTCTACATGGCATTGAAAAAATATTTAGATCTTTGAGATGAATTCAAAGAGCTAAAATTGTCTACCAAAAGTCTGTACAGCGGGGACCTGTTTTCAGCAGGTAAGCCTATTTACAAGTAAGAACCTCTTACTCTTGTAACATTGTCCATTTTTGTTTTAAAAGAATATACAATCCCATCCCTTGCAGAGTTAGTCCATAAGGCCTCTGTGATCCCACGGAAATATGTCCCTATCTCTACTAAAAAACTACTTACCCTGTGCTATAAATACATATACACATCTGCCTCCCCACTAGGGTGTGAGTGCCTTGAGTAAAGGGGTTATGGCTCATTCATTTTGTGTCTACAGAGACGCTTAGTAGGAACTCAATAACGTTTTTGCATGAATGCTAAATGGAAATGATTTTACAACACAGCTACTGTTTATGTTTCAAACATTCCCACCCTCACTGATCTTCAAAATAACACCACCACACTGCTACCAAGTTTACTATGGTTTTCAAAGTACAGTGCTTCTGGACTTTTTAATATAAACAAACATTCTTCATTTGAGTAATGACACATAATTCGCATTCTCCTTGAAATGGAAAGCTTGCTTGAAAGTTACTTCATTCTTTTTCTCTTTTTCAAAAGTGCATCTCGTAGTGCCAGCTGGAAGAAAAAAAAATTTAAACATAACTTTTAGCTATACCCTATTATGCTATTTTGGTTATTCAGAAGTTTATCAAAATGGAACTACTACGTCAACAAATCATCCTGAAAAATTACAAACAGTGATATATTCCTTAACAGATCAAATCTGTATCCAGGCTGGGAACTTCCTCATTGGTTGGAAATACACCAAAAGTTCTTCACTGCTCTTCCCACCCCTTGTGGACAATAGCTCAAAACAGAAGCAGCTACAGAATGCCCAGACTGAACATCACCTGTCTCCAGGCATAGTATCTGGTACTTCTCTGGCTTATACAACTCTTTAATAATTGGGGGTTGTGTGTGGGACACATTGTCTAAATTAAGCCAACAGAAAATAGATTTTTCTTCATGATTAACATCTCTACATTCTACTAAGTATGGGCACATATGGACCTTTTGAAAGTGTTTTTAATGGCATTCAGTATTTGTGCAGATTTGAGATAACTCTTACAACCTGGAACCAAGAAAAATATTCCCCTATTTGCAGATTTTCAAATGGGTTTGTTTAATGCAGTTAATGAACTAAGAAAATTTCTCAATAAATAAGTGCTAACACTTATCCTCTATAATGCCTTCAACATGAAGAAATTAACTTAGATACTGAAATCTTGACAGGTGTTGCTTAAGACAAAAATATTTATTCTAGTTAATATGAGCTCTAGTTTGTAACTTGTTATTTTGTTTTGGAAGTATATAAGAGGAAATGAAATCTAATTCTAATTGAACCAGATCCAAGCTTTAATCCCCTGTAGTCTTTTCTAACTACAGGAGCTGGCTTTCCCATGGTAGAAGTAGAAGGTAAAGATAATCTAGACAAAAAGAAAACTGGGGATCCAGTATTCGGAGTGAACCTATGAAAGCCCTTATAAACTTTTACATTTCCCCAAAGAAAATAAACAGAATATCAAATAAAAGAGTATAAAGAATAAACCCAAATTTAAAAAAAGAAAAAAAAAAGATAACCAAGGTTAATGTACACATCTTCTGCGTATGATGGGTATTATTCCATTAATTTGCAAACACCACTCTTTAATTCCCAGAAATATTTTAAGATTTCTAGCTTTTGTGTTTTAATAAGATGTGTAAAAATAAATTCTATTTTTTGGGTTTTTTTTTTTTTTTGCTTTGTTATAATTAGAGGCATTTTTGGGGTGAAGGCTGCCTAGCTGTAGATCTAAATGTTCAAACTTTTTGGATTTTATGACTTTAAGTTATTGACTCCTTATCTATAGCTCACACCTAAGTCTTGGTATGTCTTTGTAATTATGTGGAATAGCTGGGATACTTAAGGTAGGAAAAAACAAACAAACAAACTACAAAGTTCATTTTAACCTGATTTGCATGGCTAAGAAGGTATTTCTCAAACTCATCTGTCTCAGTTTTCTCATCTATAAAATTGGTTTAAACATAGTACCTGCTCATATTATTGTGTATCAATTAAACAAGCTAATAAATGGAAAGCTCTGGAATAGTCAAGCCACACAGTAAGAAATACATAAATATTAGGTAATATTGTTATGGAGTCCCTGGGTGCTGCAAATGGTTAATGCACTAGGGTGCTAACTGAAAGCTTGGAGGTTCCAGTCCATTCAGAGGCACTGTTACAGATTGAACTGCGTCCCTCAACAATATGTGCTGTAAATCCTAACTTCATACAAAAAAACAAAACCCCGTTGCTGTCAAGTCAATTCTAACTCACGGTGACCCTACGGGACAGAGTAGAACTGCCCCACAGAGTTTCCAAGGGGCACGTGGTGGATTCAAACTGCTGACCTTTTGGTTAGCGGCTGTAGCTCTTAAACACTACGCCACCAGGGTTTCCCCTAACCCCATACCTGTGGTTATAATCCCATTTGGGAATGGGTTTTGTTATGTTAACTGGACAGTACTAGTGTAGTGTGTGTCTTGAGTGAATTTCTTTTGAGATATAAAAGGAGAGCTTAAGCAAGGAAGAGAGGAAGCAGAGATGGGGGAAGATAGATGCCACACCACATGAAGATCACCAGAGAACCAAGGAACAAGCACCTTCCCCCAGAGCTGAGAGAGAGAGAGAGAGCGCCTTGCCCTAGAGCTGGTGCCCTGATTTCAGACTTCTAGCCTCCTAAACTGTGACAAAATAAATGTTTATTAAAGCCACCCACCTGTGGTATTTCTGTTACAGCAGCACTAGATAACTAATACACGTATCTCGAAAGGCCTGACAATCTACTTCCAAAAAATTAGTCACTGGAAACTCTGTGGAGAACAGTTCTACTCTGACACATACCGGGTCAGCTTGCATAGGAATCACTAAAGGCGAACTGGTGATACTGTTATAACCCAAGGTTACATGGATTACATTTTGCTCATTAAACTTTATAACAAAGCATAGGCTACTCTCACAACCATCTCAGTTCCCTTCTTCCTTGAATGTCACTATTTGAACGTACTTTCTCCCTTTTCTTTATCTTTCTAAAGGCTTCCCTGTAATAAGAGCCTTATGTATGTCCACGTTCGCACCAGTTAAGACTCTTTTATTTAAGACAGTTAAATATTACTGAGGAGTAGAGGGAGTATGAAATGTTATATTTCTTTCCCACAGAGTACACGCGATCACACCTGCCCAGACTGCCTCCAGAACTACAGTTTTAGGGATGCTCTATGGTTGTGCTGTCCAATATGGCAGCCACTAGCCACATGTAGCTATCGGGCGTCTGAAATGTGGCTACCTGAACTGAGATGCATAAGTATATACACAATGGATTTCAAAGAATTAAAGAAAAAAAGTAAAATATCTAATAATTTTTTATACTGATTACATGTGAAATGTTAATATTTGGGAGATCTTGGGTTAAATATATTATTAAAATTAATTTCACCTGTTTTCTTTTTACTTTTTAAAATATGGCTACTAGAAATTTTACCATTACAAATGTGGCTTGTATTACATTTCTATTGGACAGTGTTGGTCTAGAGTGAAGGAGAGAATGGAAAAAATCAGGAACCTAGACTTAAATTTTATGATGCAGAGACCCTGAAGAAAACCCAGGGCAAGGAAACATACACAGAAATTCTGATTAATTTCAGATTCCAAACGGCAAGAAAACTGGAGAACAAGTGCATATGTCCAATGAACTGTTAATTTACTTGAATAAAAAATTCCTTAATCTTTAAGAAGTTTTATGACTCAAGAGTTGCTGACAAGGAATAAAGCAGGGCTTTGTCCAAAAATTCTTATTGCATTAATTTTTATATTTCACAGATCAAATGTCAGAGAATTTTAGCATGGGAAGGGACCTTCACGATCATCTAACTTGATTCCCTTTACTGATGAAGAAGATGGACTTCCCTTTGGTCACACAGCTGGATCTCAACTAAGTCAGGTCTGGAATTTACATGTTCTGAATATTTCCTCCTCTCCATGCTCTCCAGTAAATACTCCCCATTGATTCCAAGATGAGGAGCCCTGGTAACACAGTGGTTAAGCATTCGGCTGCTAAGTGAAGGTCAGTGGTTCGAACTAACCAGGTGCTCTGCAGAAGAAAAGATGTAGCAGTCTGCTTCTGTAAAGATTACAGCCTTGGAACCCCTATGGGTCAGTTCTCCTCTGTCCTATAGGGCCGCTATGAGTCGGAATCAACTCAATGGCAACAGGGAATCCCAAGACACCCATATAATACAAAGTCTTCCGAAGACATGATTCCATCTCAAATGTAAAGCAGTCTTAGAATTCCAGCCACTCAAACTTCAAACTGAACTCACCTGCTTTTCTCTGAAGGAACGTTTATTTTTTGACCGGACATTCTGGCTATACCGCATCATCATAAAGTTCTTCTGTTTTTTCTTCTCTTTATTTGTGGAACTTGAAAATGGATTCATTTTGGTTTTCTTCCTCACAAATTCTTTTCGGTCTGTCTTTCCAGCCTATCAACACAAAAAGACAAAAGAGTGGTATTTTTTCTTAAACAACACACCTTGGAGAGCTGTCTAATCAACGTATCAGTCTACTCTGTGCCAGACACTTTACTTGATGCCAAGGACACAAAGAGGGATAGAACATAGTCCTTGTTCCCCAGCAATTCAGTACTATACCAGGCAGAAATGACTATGATGTATTATAATGGAGCCAGGAGAGGTCAGTGTAAGAAAAGGTCATAATTCAGCCTGGTAAGGCAAGGTCAGATGAGCTTCCCAGAGAGGGGCACACGTGAGCCATTTTTACAGGATGAAGGTGTTCGTGGTGGGGGAAACAAGGGGAAATGTAGAGCATTCCAGGAAGCAGGGACAGTATACGCAAAGGTGTGGAGAAGAAAAAGCATGGGGTTTTAAACATATCTAAACAGTATCAGTACACAAGGGTGTTGTGAAGCCAGTATGGGGTGGTGTCTAAGACAAGTAAAGAAACACAAAATGAAGCTGGGAATGCAGGCAGCACATGATTATAAACAGCCACAGCATTTGCCAGAAGTAGATTCCAACTGACTGTTTAGCTTTTCAGTGATGAAGGTAAACATTCTCGTTTTTCTATTAGCTTTGATAAATATACACCTACTCCTCACTTAAGGACAATCTCGTTATCTGATCTTTCGCATTTATTACAATGGTAAAAAATCTACTATCTATTTTGCACATTAATGCCATATATCTGGCAGTAACAAACTCTGAGGTGCAAGGCGAGAGTAATGCCGGCTATGATGGTTAAGGTTATGTGTCAACTTGGCTGGGCCATGATTCTCAGTGTCTGGCAGTTATGTAATGATGTAGTCATCCTTCATTTTGTAATCTGATAGGGTCATCCTCCATTTTCACATAACACTGATTTTCACATAATGACCTGGTCTTTGGAACCTAACCATGTTGATAAGTGAGGAGTGGGTGGGTGTACAAGGCTGCCCTCATACCATGAACACTTAATACTGCCTTTTTGTCCTCTATATCTTGTTTGGGTGGTGATTACCTGGGCAAATACAGTTGTCAAAACTCATCTAAATGAACACCTAATATCTGTGTGTTATATTGTTTATTATAATGATCTTATATTATTATAACATTTGTAACATAATCATACTATATACTAATACGATCATACCTTGGTTAAAAGATTTTTTTGTTTTAAATAATGCCATTCTCTGCTGTACAAATTCTGCGTCATTTTTCATCTTATTTGCTTTCTTCTTAAAAAACCAGAGAACGATACACCTCACTCACCATTGCAGTTGCTAGTCTTGTCTCCTTGTCAGACTTTGGCTTTTTATGAAGGTGTTCAATATCTCGAAGTGAAAGTAACTCACCCCTGGGGTTGAGGAAAAAAATATAATATGAAACAGTTATGGAACTTCCTTCCCCAATATTTTCATTACCATGAGAGCAGAGGGAAGACCTGATGTATGTGCCATTTACCTGGGCTCCTCATCACTGTCTATTTCAATATATTTCCTCTTTTCTGCTTTCCCGGGGGCAGCACTGAGTTCTTTCCTCAGCTGGGCCATGCGGATTTTCTGAAAGTCTTCCTGAGTTAAAACCCGACTAGTGCTGATGGCTGCAGCTTTGGCTTTCCGCTCCTCCACTGGCATGCTGTTTAGCTTCTTGGACTTTAAAGCACAAAAACAAAGGCTTAAGTGGCTACTAGCTCAACTGAGAGCTTAGTCAAATTCTACACTCTAGAAGGACAGCACACACTACAGGGGAAGTCAGCACAACTGAATGAAACCAAACCTAAGAAGTATCCTGAATACAACCAAACACTTCGAGGGACAGAGTAGCAGGGGCAGAGGTCTGGGGACCATGCTTTCAGGGGACATCTAGGTCAACTGGCATAACAAAGTTTATTAAGAAAATGTTCTGCATTCCACTTTGGTGAGTGGTGTCTGCGGTCTTAAAAGCTAGCAAGCAGCCATCTAAGATGCATCAATCAGTCCCATCACACCTGGAGTAAAGGAGAATGAAGAACACCAAAGTCACAAGGAAAGCATTAGCCCAAGACACAGAAACGGCCACATAAACCGGAGACTGCAACAGCCTGAGACCAGAACTAGATGGTGCCCGGCTACCACCAATGACCACCCTAACAGAGAACACAACAGAGAGTCCCTGTTGGAGCAGGAGAAAAGTGGGGTGCAGAACTCAAATTCCAGTAAAAAGACTAGACTTAATGGTCTGACAGAGACTGGAGGAACCCCAGAAAGCATGGCCCCCGGACTCTCTGTCAAGCCAGCACTAAAACCATACCCGAGGCCAACTCTTCAGACAAAGATTAGACTGGACTATGGGACATAAAATGATACTCTTGAAGAGTGGGCTTTTTAGTTCAGGTAGATTCATGAGACTAAACAGGCAGCTCCTGTCCGGAGGTGAGATGAGAAGGCAGAGAGGGTCAGGGGCTGGCTGAATGGACATGGGAAATCAGGGTGGAAAGGAGGAACGTGCTGTCACAGTATAGGGAGAGCAATTAGGGTTACATAACAATGTATGTATAAATTTTTTAATGAGAGACTAACTTGAATTGTAAACTTTCACCTAAAGTACAACAATAAAATAAAATAAAGGAAAAAATGGGGAAAAAAAAAAAAATTCTACCCTCTATAAGGCCCAGCAAAAATGAAGGCTTAGTAAACATCAGAGTGGTGCATTTATAAAATGAAATGTTGAAACTTACAATCTCTTGCTGCTCTTCATCGGAAGAGTGGTGCACGTCAACCCATTCACCATCGGCATCCTCCTCCTCACTGAGACTAGCACTTTCCCACCCATCTGTGTGAAAAAGAGCATGTTATTACTATCACTTTCTGTTGGGTACTCACAGTATGTTGAGAAAAATCAAGCAACAGAAAAGTAAGCCAATGAACCTCGAATAAACTTCTACTGATCAATAATTAAGCAACATCAATTTAATTAACTTAAGGAATGGGGAATAAGCACTGACAAAGTACCTACCAGATGCCAAAATCTTACAGTTTCTCTTAACTCTCACGACTCAACGGAAGAGGAAACAGACTCTCAGAATTAAGCAAACTGTCCTGAGCCACACCGCTAGGATATGCAGCCTACATCAAAATCATGAAAATCACTTCTGACTCCAGAGTCACTGTTCTTTCCAACAAACCAACAAGATCCACCAAATCTGCACTTGTACATTTAATGGTCACACAGCAAGTATTCAACTCGTGTAATCATGTTTATACATTTTCTGTATAAGAAGCCAGTTGGAAACAGTCATTCTGAGTTGATTTTTACATGAAAGAACTTTACAGAAAGTCTCAATAAAAATGTATTAGTGTTCTTAATGGAGCCATGAAAGTAAGCCTTTCTAAATCACAGATAATTACAATCCCTCAGTGGTTTCCCATGATCACATACACAACCCCTCACAATAAGACCACCAACTTATATCTAGTCATCCCACCTTGTAAACTACATTCTAATAGTTCCCTAAATACTTCAAGACTTTGCTCACATTTTGCCTGGAAAGTCTCCACTAGTCTACCATTCTTTGCCAAATGCCTGCCTCATCATTCAAGATATAGTTCATGGCTCACCATCTCTCTGAAGACTTTTTTGAACCTGACTTCCCTCCTGAGCTTATGCCACAAATCCAATCATATATCCTGCAAGCAATTTATCACTCACTTGTTTATGAAAGGTCCTCAAGGGCAGGGACCATATCATTAATCTTTCTATTGAGTGTGGCTGGCACACAGCTAATGCTTAAGAAAGTTATGTTGAAATAATGAATGAATGACTAGAAATAAGACAGGACTCTGACAAATACTGCTAACCTGAAATCAGAATGGCATTCCTCAAGCATTTTTCAATAGGAAGAATTTGGGATGACTGCTCCTAGGACCAACTCTCACCATTTTTCAGGCAACAAAAACAAAATCGTTATCTTTCCCAAGCGCCAAAGAGCATGCCTTTGGTTAGATGCATCAACACCAAAGGACATAAAAGGTATCTCCTACACTTGAAGGTAAGCACCATAAGAGTCGGAATCATGCCCATCTGATCCCCAATTTATAACGCTGCTAGGCATGTAGTCATTGTTCAGTAAATATTAACTGAGTGAATGATTTTTCAAACAGCATCAAGATTTAAAGGTCAATAGAAATACAGGAGTGACTTTGTCCTGAGAAACAGTGCAATAAAAATGAACCTTCATCATTTTCAGCATTCTCTTCCTCTTTCTCAGCTTCCAGAACTTCTGCTCCTGGAATATAATCTTTAGCATCTAATTCTCCATATTCTTGTACTCTTGCTTCTAATGAGGCCTCTGTAGGCTTACCCTAAAGGAAAGAAAATTGTTTATATCAAGATGCTTAGACTGCAAAACATTAATCATGAAAAGGAATTCTCTAGGATTATGAATTGAGAAGGGAGAATCATAAAAAAAATGGAGGAAATTAAATGACAAAAACCCACTTACCTCTTAGATCAAAGTAAATTCCCACAGCCACAACTCTGCTACCCCAATTTCTACTTCTCTTCTGAAATTAGCCATTATCAGAGAATAATTGCTCCATTTTTGTTCGTGTGTGTGTGTGTGTGTGTGTGTTTTAGGTGAAAGTTTACCGTGCAAATTAGTTTCTCATTCAAAAATTTATACAGAAATTGTTCGGTGACATTGGTTGCAATCCCTGCAACGTGCCCTCTCCTGGGTTCCCCGTGTCTATTCGTCCAGTTTTCCTGTTTCTTTCTGCTTTCTTGTCTTTGCTTTTGGGTAGGTGTTGCCCATTTGGTCTCATATACTTGATTGAACGAGAAGCAAGTTCCTCACGTGTGTTAGTGTTTGTTTTAAACAGGCTTGTCTAATCTCTGGCTGAAAGGTGGACTTTGAGAGTGGCTTCAGTTCTGAGTTAGCAGGGTGTCCAGGGGCCATAGTCTTAGGGGTTCCTCCAGTCTCTGTAAGACCAGTTAAGTCTGATCTTTTTGTGTGTGTGTGTGTGTGAATTTGAATTTTGTTCCACATTTTTCTCCCACTCTGTCCAGGACGCTCTATTGTGATCCCTGTCAGAGCGGTTGGTGGTGGTAGCCGGGTACCATCTAGTTCTTCTGGGCTCAGGCTAGTGGAATGTCTTGGCCATCTAGTGCTGCTCTAACAGAAATACCATGAGTGAATGGCTTTAACAAAGAGAAATTTATTTTCTCACAGTCTAGTAGGCTAGAAGTCCAAATTCAGGGTGTCAGCTCCAAGGGAAGGCTTTCTCTGTCGGTTCTGGAGGAAGGTCCCCGTCATCAGTCTTCCCTTTGTCTGGGAGCATCTCTGTGCAGGAACCTCAGGTCCAAAGGATGTGCTCTACTCCCAGCACTGCTTTCTTGGTGGTATGAGGTCCCCAACTCTCTGCTTGCTTCCTTTTCATCTTTTTTTTAAGATAAAAGGTGGTGCAGGCTGTACCCCAAGGAAATTCCCTTTACATTGGATCAGGGATGTGACCTTAGTAAGGGTGTTACAATCCCACCCTAATCCTCTTTAACATAAAATTACAATCATAAAATGGAGGACAACCACACAATACTCGGAATCATGGCACAGCCACATTGATACATACATTTTTTGGGGGGACTTAATTCAATCCATGACACAGAGGCTGTGGTTCATGTGGTCCATTAGTCCTTTAGACTATTATTTTCCTTGCAAATTTGGTTTTTTTCATTTTCTTTTGCTCCAGACAGGATGGGACCAATAGATGTATCTTAGATGGCTACTCACAAGCTTTTAAGACCCCGACACTACTCACCAAAGTAGGATGTAGAACATTTTCTCTATGAACTATGTCAATTGACCTAGATGTCCCCCAAGACTATAGTCTCCAACACTCAGCCCCAACAACTCAGTCCCTCAAGGTGTTCGTGTCTAGGAAGCTTCTATGACTTTGCCTTGGTCAAGCTGTGCTGACTTCCACTATATTGTGCATTGTCTTTCCCTTCACCAAAGTTAACACTCTGATAGTCTACTACCTAGTTAGTGATTTCCCCTCATTGCTCTGATTTTTAAGTCTCCATATCACCATCTCTCTATTGTATATACGTTGCTCCTTCCTCCCAACTAGACCTGGTCAACACTGTCATCAGCTACTGACTGATTCTAATCTCTTAACAATTGACAAAAGCTTTCAACAGGACTACAAGTCTCAGTCATCATTAACAGGCACATGCCAACTGTCATGGATTGAATTGTGTCCCCCAAAAATATGCATCAGTTTGGCTGGGCAATGATTCCCAGTATTGTGTGGTTGTCCTCCATTTTGTGATTGTAATTTTACGTTAAAGAGGATTAGGGTGGGATTGTGTAACACTGTTACTAAGGTGCGATGTAAAAGGAGTTTCCCTAGGGTGTGGCCTGCAAAGGGAAGCAAGCAGAGAGTTCCTGTGTGAAGAAGCTCTTAGTCCAGGGGAAGATTGGTAACAAGGACCTTCCCCCAGAACTGACAGACAGAGAAAGCCTTCCCCTGGAGCTGATGCCCTGAATTTGGACTTTTAGCCTACTAGACTGTGAGGAAATAAACTTCTCTTTGTTAAAGCCATCTATTTGTGGTATCTGTTAAAGCAGCACTAGATGACTAGGACACCAACTACAACTGACACAGTGGTTAGGAGCTTGGCTGCTAACCAAAAGGTCGGCAGTTCGAATCTACCAGCCACTCCTTGGATACCCTAAAGGGCAGTTCTACTCTGTTCTATAGGGTCGCTATGAGTCAGAATTGACTCGATGGCAACAAGTTTAGGTTTGGTTTTTTTTTTGCCAACTACAAAATATTTAAGGCAGAGGTATTATACCAATCAGTTGTCTTCTGAGTTCAAAGAATAAACTTGTGTGCATCACTGGCACTCATAACGGAAGCACCACAACTATTAAAATTCAAATCGCAGGAAATTACTCTTACCTCCTAAGACCACAACCTGTAGATCAACAAGCATACTTCACTTACCCGGAACTTCTTGTGCAACATCTGAGGATTCAGCGTTCGGAAGAGCTGAATCAAAGTTTTAGCAGACATCATCACATCTGTAAAATAACACAATGAATTAGAAACTCCAGAGCAAAGACCATACCAAGGCAAAAATGGGCCTCTTTGGAATACAGAAAGTAACATGCAACTTACTCTTATCTTTGTGCGTTTTATACTGGGCCAGGTCTTGGAGAAGTTCTTCAGTCATGGCCAGAGGACATCGAGCTGTTATCTCTTTTATAGCATTGATACTGGAAAAGGAAAATGAAGTAAGAAAAGGAAAATGAATTAAAAAAAAAAATCTAGCAATTTCATGTGGTTCAACCTAAAAAGGTTTCCTAAAAGGACTAAATCCAAAGGAACACGAGATGGGTTTAATATGGCTTATGTCTCTAAAACTGCAACAGGGTAGAGAATGCATATGTGTGGGGGTGGGGAGCCTTAGAGGGCTTTTATTCCAGACAGTTCACTGCCATTTAGTGCCCAGGACACTAAACTGTGGCAGCATTTACTCTCCATTTCTAAGAGAGAAAGGATCAGGTCAAATAAGAAAGGTTAAAGGTCTTTAGGGCTGTTATGTCAACATTATTATTCAAGGGAGGGGAAAAAAAGCAACTGTTCAGCACTTTACTTAGTTATCCGGACAGCTCAGACAAATCT
This sequence comes from Trichechus manatus latirostris, assembly GCF_000243295.1. Classification (NCBI taxonomy): domain Eukaryota; kingdom Metazoa; phylum Chordata; class Mammalia; order Sirenia; family Trichechidae; genus Trichechus; species Trichechus manatus. The sequence continues at coordinate 8,477,317 of NW_004444041.1, read as the reverse complement.
GAAACCAGTGCTCACACTTGTTACTTTTGAATTAATATAAAGGGCTGCTGAACCAACTTAGTATTAAAAAGTGATTCAACAACAAATCAATTTTTCAGTGGGCGATATGAATTCAGGGTAGCAGATAGGAGAAAAACATCTAGATTGCCAAACAATCATTCACTTGAAAGAGTAAAGCTAGTAAAAAGACAAAGTATCATTTCTCCTGCTCCTTCTTCAAAATTCTGACCAATAAAACAAAAATACCAAGCCTCCTGAGGCGATGGTAGCATATTTTAAATTACTGCTTTTCTAGGGGCCACACTGCCAGGTGAAAATCTCACATCTCGGTAAGTGAGCTCTACTTAAAGCAAACCTAGTGCATTAAAAAAAACAACACATCCACCATTTCCAACCACGTTCTACATACCCTACTGTCATAACTTCGCCAGAGTTCTTGTCAGTAACAAAATTGTTGGCCACAGTCACGAGCAATGACTGGATAATCTGAATTGGGGATAAAAGAAATGAGTGCTGATAAAATGTCCGTACCTGTTCAAATATTTGAGTACGTATTATTTGACAAAATATTTGAGTATATATTATTTGACAATATATTACTCACAGAGGATAAACAGCCCCCAACCTTCAGTTTGGGAGTTGGAAGGAATCATAACTGAGAAAGACAGATGAAAAACACTCCACTGAGGACTCAGTCTTCTTGGCTATCCTCAGACTAAATTTTACTCCCATTTGACATTATTTTTCAATATGGACTTAAAAAAAAAAAAAATGCTTTCACTAGGATAACCCAATACTGTATTAATCAAAGAAAGGAATACTTGGCTTTGAGAAATAATTACTGTAAACTTACTACTCTTGACTTCCCTTGGTCATAAAATTTGCTTATTAAACAAAATCAGAACTCTCAACAAGTTGTCCAAAGCAAACCTTACTTTCTATGGGCTATACAACTGAACTTCTATATATATCTCCTTAAGAGTTAATTCATTTCTATTCACTTAAAAAAAAAAAAAAGGAGAATAATCTCTGTGGGAAAAGTCACCTTGATGTACCTAATGGTGGCATTGTTATTCAGGTACTAGATCCAGAAATAAGGTTTAAGGATGCTCACCTCTGGGGGTACCAGGTGATGAGATGCTTGTGCGGCAAACAGAAGGATCTTTGTTACTTCTGGAAATGTAAGGGAACAGAAAGGTCAAAGTCAGTTTCTCACTCTGCCTCTTAGGACTACAGCAAACATGGCAAGCACATTCCCGCCTCAATGTTATTGCTGCTTACTCCATCTGTAACACCTAACTCCCAGATACCTGTGTGGCTCACCCTCTCACCTCCTTCAGGTCTCTGCTCAATTGTCGCCCTATCAGAAAGGTCTTTCCTGGCCACACAATCTAAAACAAAACCTGCCCCAGCACTCCTTATGACTCCTTATTACACTCCCTATCACTCCCTTACCCTGCTTCCTTTTTCTTCAAAACACTTCTTTTACCTGGACATATATACACAGCTCTCTCTGTATTCTCTCTAGAATGCAAGCTCTGTGAGGGTAAGGACATTTAGGTTCACTGTGGAATTCCTAGTGTCTAAAGCAATGATCAACACAGAAAGCACTATGTATCTGTCGAATGAATAAATACAAATGTATATATACGTACACTCTCCCTTCAAAGAGAGTATAGCGTATATAAAAAACAAGGCCTTTGGCAAAAGAAAGAAATGAGGGTTTGCCATTTATTTGCTGAGTGATCTTGGTCTTTTTCTTTTCTTTCTATACCTCACAGGACTGATGTGAGGACTAGATGAGGTGATGTATGTCAAGCACCTCACACAGTGCTTGGCTCATGTTAGATATTCACTAAACATTAGTTTCCTCCCTACCTTGGTTCAAGTTCAAAGGCAAAAACAACCATCTCTTCTTTCCTGCTTGTATGTTGTTCTTAATTGAGAACATACATGAGGGCAATGAGAACAGTAAGATAAAATCCTGATACCTGTTAGAAAGTTACAGTAAAACTTTTTAAGAATTTTCTGAGTATTTATGGCATTACAAAAGGACTTGATTTGAGGAACCAATTTATTTGTTATTTTCTTTTAAACAACTAACCAATGGCAGACACTAGAAAGAGAACATAACATCTTCTCTCCCTTTCTCTGATACAGAAAGCATGTCAGTCCTAACTCTGTCTTTAGTGATTCCAGAACAAGAGACACTGGATAGTTATTTGAACACCAAGACCACCAAAGGAATGTGGCAAAGTGTGGCTTACCTCTTTGGTGGGGCTGCAGAAACCTTTGAACAAAGGGATAGAAGTTAAAGAGGAAAAGCTGTGGAGAGAATAATACACTGCTTTTAACATTTATGTACTTGTAGCTATGGGAATTTCATTTCTCCACAATGCAATTAATATCACCCAGCTTAACTAACTGGGAATCATTTTGTGTTTTCTCCACCAGCAATTTTGCCCAGGATGATTCAATATGCTGTATTAACCAAGGAAAGGAATTCTCTCTCAAGTGAGACCATGCTGCCTGTACCCATGATATAAAAAAGAAAGTATAAACAGAATAAACTAGGGGGAAGAGAGGCAACCAAAGTGTAATATTCTCCTACTTCTAAAATTGGTATGTCTGCAGAACTGAATTTTTTGTGTTCAAAGACAGAGGGGATTATAGAATAGAACAGCGCTGATATTAAGGCTTGAGAGCAAGAGACAAAATAGTAATTCAGATCTGAATAGTATGGAGTGATGCTCACAATCATGAAAAAGGCCACAGTCCTGGTTTTGTTACTACCTACAGTCCAACCAAATCAGGGGAACTACTCTCCGCTCCATATTTTAGACAGAAAACACTACTGCACTGGAGTCTACCTAGGTAAAGGTGACAAGGGTCCACCAGTCAAGGAACTGGCAATGTTTAACTTCCAGAAGAGAAACTTTAGAGAAGGCTGGTGTTTTTCAAGGGTTGTCATGTGGGAATAAATTATTCTCTTTTAACCACAGAGCAAAACTAGGATGGGCCATTGAGAAGTAACAATGAAGGCTATGGTTCAATATAAAGATGTTCATTTGTGGTCAGCTGTGAAACTCCAGTATCATTTCCATCAAACTAAGCTTAAACTGCAAATCAATTTTGCTTTCCTATCATGCTCAGATTCAGGTCTGAGATGAAATTACTGTACAAACGAAACAAGAACTGACCTAGTGATCCTACTTTGGGAGTACAGGTTTTTTCTTCGAGAAAGGGAATAAGTGCTTTCACTCATGCGTGCTTTTACTTTTAACTTCGCGTATGTTTATATTATTTGATTTTCAATAAACAAGCCTGTTTTACTTATTTATTTTAAAAAATTTTAAAGGAATGTGACGCATTTCATGATGTTCAAAGTAGTACCAATCACAAGAGCAAAGTGACAGGAAGCACTTTCAATGGTCATGTTTTTATGACCTAAATTTTTGTGTGATGCTCTTAGATGTATGCACATATACATCACACACACACACACCCTATACACTACTAAGGAACTCTTGCCATCTAGTTTAATATAAAACAAATGACAGAAAATTCAGCTTTGCAGACATGACAATTTCCAGCTAGAGAGATCTAGAAGTCAGGAAAGCCATGAAGGGTTAAACAAACTGTGAAATGTAACGTTGCTGTGTGCCGTGGAGTTGATTTCAACTCACAGCAACTCATGACAGGCTAGAACTGCCCCCTAGAGTTTCCTAGGCTTTCACCAGGTTTTTTCTCCAGTGGAGTGGCTGGTGGGTTCAAACTGCTGACCTACTGGTTAGCAGCCGAGCGTTTAACTACTGCGCCACCAGGGCTACTTGTGAAACGTTAGTAATAGTTAATGGAAATATGTGCGTTATGCTAGTTCAGAAAAATGTATATATGAAACAAAGTTAAATAAAATAAAAATATTTACTTATTGGAAAGAAAGTGATAAAAGTTACTTTTAGGGTGAGAGATTTTATTTTTCTGTAAACTCTATGGATTTAAAAGGTTGAGGGGTAAAATTAAGCCACTGCTCTACCTAATGACTTTCCTTTTACCAAAGATAATTCTACTTCTAATACTCATCAAGAGAATATAATGTAACTCAAACCTCGTGAATTCCCACCAATCTGGAGATAAGGTTCATGAGCATCATCTTCACTTCAAATCTCTCCTTAGAGCTCTCTAGTTGCTTTAGTAGTTTCTCTGCAAAATCTGTAAGGAAAGTATCAAAGAAGTACACTGTGGGTCCATGGTCTGTACACCATTATGTTACCTAACAGGTGTAGGGAAAGATGTAGTTCATATAGTGACTCTGGTATGGCTGTGCCTGAAATCACTGTGCTGAACCAGGGCAGTAAAAACAGCTACATGACAGAAGATGAAAAGATTCACACACCAGTAAATATACTTTCAATGGTGCCCAAACGTAAGTCTTAAGAATTCTCAATATTAACATCTAGAATGATTGTTGATAAGTGCTCCACTTAAGCAGTTCTCTAAAGCCTCAGGAGCTTGTTAGAAATACAGAATCTCAGGCCCCATTCCAGATCTACAGTATCAGAATTTATACTTTAATAAGATACCAGGTGATTTGTATGGGCATTAAAATTTAACACTGATCTAGAGCAAGAGTGAGCAAGCTTTACTGTACATCAGAGTACAGAGAGCTTTTTAAAATCCTAATAATCAGCCACATCTCATACCAACTAAATTAGAATCTTTGGGGATAACAGGACCCAAACATCAGCATATTTTTATAAATCACTCAGGCGATTCCAATGTGCAGCCTAGTTTGAGAACTAGTATTATACAACAGGGTTTTTGGTTTCCACAGAACAATTAAAAAAAAAAAAAAAGACCAACAAAAGATTGTCAACTTTTTCACTGGTCAAGTAAAATGTCCTACCACTATTGTGTTGTTATAAACATGAATGTCAGATAGAGATGTTCGTCCATATTTTTCTTATTTTGCTGTGGACTAGGAGTCACTGCTTTAGAACACAATTCTCTAGGCTGCAACCAAGTATTAACAAGTAAGCTTTTACTGATTACCTACTATGTGCCAGGGGTGTTACATTCTTTGGCAAAAATGAAGGTAGGAAACTAAATAGTCAGACATGGCCAGCAAGAAACTTAAAAAGTCATAATCATAGTACCTTGGGGATCATGAATCAAGTGAATAGCTGAAAAGTTAAACACCTCTGGTTTTTTCTTCTTCTTATGTTTCTGAAAGGAAAGGAAGAACATTTACATTCTAAATTACAGTGATGATTCCCCAAGGGATTATCAAAGGTGTGCTAAAGGCCGTTCTGAAGTCCACCACACTATTCAAAAAGGAAAACAAATCTTGTTCCAAAAACCTTCCTTTGAATTGGAAAAACTAAAGGTGGTTTTCGTCTTTTAAGCTTGAATCTTGAGAATGTTCCAACTATTAGCACCTGTGAGACTTAAACGGATATGAAAACATACATTAAAAAAAAAAGCACACGGGCCAAGTTAAAGATTTTCAGAATAATCATTATAAAATACCAAATATACTTCATTTATGTACTCTTCTGAGGAGACACGTCTGGCAAAGATATACTAATACAGGCCATCTTGATCAGAACAAGTAAAATGTAAATTAAATCAAATTAATTTATTCAAGTCACAGATTTTGCTAGAGCTGAATAAGTTTATTCACCTGAAATATTAATCACACATTTCTAAGCTTTCAAAAATGCTATTTCAAATTTTTAAAAGCTCCTGCTAATAACCACATACTCTGCATTCTAATGATCCCTACCTCATTCCCCAAGTACAAGTCTCACCCTGAGTACTTTCATAGCCTTTTCCAATTTTTTCTTGTGTTTAGAGCTTTTCTTCCCTGTGGCATACTGCACAAGAAGGTCTCTTGCTGTTGGTCCTTCATCCTAAAGAAGAAATTACTTTGTAAAATCATAACAATGAAAATCTGCATAGAGGCAAAGAGTAATCTTTTTAATCACTTTTTAAAAATGAATACTACCATTAAAATTAAATAAAAACTATCGTACACACAGGTACATGCGAAGATTTTTACCGCAGCACTGATTTTTGTTATGTTTTGCTTTTTACTGAAATAAAACATACAGATAGAATGCAGTCTTGTATTTAATTGAAGAAAGAAAATGGAAACAAATATTTATCAACACGAAAATGTTTAAATGACAGTATACACATTTTAAAATGTTAAAGAATAGGGTACATCTATATGTACAAACAAAAAGATCTAAATCTTTTTATATGTCTATATAAATCTTTAGATCTATAAACAGACTGATATGAAGAAAGCAAGCTGCATAATAATACACATATTATATATATAGTTTTTAAAAACCTAGTACATGCCTAACATTACACATACACACATCATGTAAATACATAGGAAACAAAGTGGTTACCTCTGAGGGAAGTGGAAGTAAGACAGGGCTAAGAAAAATTTTATCTATATTATCTGAAATATTTCACAGTGAGAATGTACTGTTCATACATTATTTAATACAATAATAGTAAAACAATAATAAAACTAATTAAAAGATACTATCATATATTCCAGTATTCTTGTTATCAAAATGCTAAGGTAGGGAGGAAAAAAATTTTTTCTAAATTTCTTGCCTTTAATACTTCCAAGAAATTATGATGATATCATAAATCTTGATTTTTTTCTTTTAAAGCTGTCACGGCATTATTTCCCTCCTTTCCACCACCCTAAACTTCTATGATGTAAACAGACTACCTCAAAAACACGCTGGTAATTTTTATTCTAAATTTATATAGTGAACATAACATTAGAACTAAGAACAAGACTGAATGTATCTATGTTTTATTAGTTACTTAATTAATCTTACTGAATCAAGAGACAAATTCTAAATGGAATACAATCTCACAACATGACAGAAATCAATAAAAGATAATTGTGACATATAAATTTCTAACTTGAGCAGTCATGGATTTAACCATCTGTAATAAAATCTAATAAACTGTAAGAAGCAATAATGGTTAAACTAACCTCGGATTCTGAGTCACTGTCCTGTTTCTCCTCTTCATCCTTCCCTAGGAAGAATGTCAAAGCAGCAACTAATATCTAAAGAGTAATCAGGAAAAAGTCACTTACTTAACCCAGCTTACAATAAATGCTTTTGTCTATACTTTATACATAAGTATGAACGAAGATCAAAAAAGAAAATCAGTGTAGTAAAATTTTAGCTCATTTTTCTTAAAAGAAAATGTTTTTATGTTGTCCCATAAATATGTAATAAAAAAACAGTTTAGCTAGATGAAAATAGCCAAGCTTTACCTAGTTATCCTTCAAAGCAGACTGTCAAGAATTTCTACTTCCCTGACAAGAAACGTGACATTACAGCCCATCTAACAGAAAGGAAAACATAGCCCTTAAATTTTTATCGGCTGTGTCCTATAGGGTCGCTATGAATCGGAATCAACTCAACAGCAACAGGTTTGGTTTTTTGGGTGCCTGACTTTACATTCCTAAAAGAATAAAAGTCAAGGATTACAGGGGAATTAATGAGAAACTAATCAGCTCTGTAAACTTTCACCTAAAGCACAATAAAAAAGAAAAAAAAAAAAAAAAAGAACTATGGGGAAAGCACAAAATCTAAACATTAAGGCTGTTATTTAGCACACAGCATTTTAAAAACTCTTCATGATAATTGTTTGACTCCTCTAAAGCAGAAATGAAATCAGGGAATCGTTTGACTCCTCTAAATGCACAAATGTAGCATTACTAAGCACAAAGTACATGTCCACACAATACTTCTTCATCACATATCCATCTCCTTCATGTTCTATGTCACACAGAAGGACTAACAGTTCTCACACAGTCCTACATGAGCTCACCTTGGTGACCTTAGAGAAACATGCAGTTGTGATAACATTGACAGTTTTGGCATCATTCCTGGGGGAAGACAATGATTGTTTTTAAACAAATCTCCATTTTTACTGCATAAGCAATAGCATAAAACAGACGACATAACATATATCTCTAACACGTTAGGATTCAGAATAGTAATATTTGTCAAAGTTATGGGTTGTTAACTAGTCAACCACAAGCTGCTTGATTTCAATTTCAGCCCAGTCTTATGTATGTCAGAAAATTATGGAGTCATTAATACAGAATTTTTGAAGAATTTTTAATGACACAAGAATTAATGAAGTTAACGGGGGGGTGCAGAATAAGAAATTCTAATATAGTATAGCAAAATTTCAACTGTATTTTAAAATGCACATTAAAAATACCAGGAAGAAATACTATTAAAAAAATTTACAGTCACATCTCTGTGGTGGAACTATCAATATTTAAAAACAAAAACCGGAAAAAAAAAAAACTTTTCTAGCTTCTCCAAGTTTTCTGCTGCAATGAAGAAACATTATTTTATGGTTAAAAAAAAAACAGCTAATGAGAGAAGCAAAAGACATAAGTTGGTGATACTATACCAACAAATGAAAGTTTATAAAATATGGTATTTTACATACGTAAGACTTGAAAATCTTGAGTGACAGAGTAGAAAGAGCATAGACTTTGGAGTCAGAGATCTGGGTTTGAATTTCAGAACTGTCCCTTACTAGCTACTAAACTTAAAAATCTATGAACTTCATTTCATTACCTATTAATAATTCCACATAAGATGCATTACACTGTTTTGAGGGTTGAATGAGGTAATATGAAGTCCCTGGCCTCAGGAAATGGTAGCCAATGTTATTAGCCATTTGGATTACTTCTGTATTTTTATTTCCAACTTAGTCTATGACAGAGATATTACAGAGATCAAGTATTTCTGTATGTGTTCTGTGTTAATTACAAATGAATAAAATGATCTACTTCTTAATAAATACATGTATTTTACCAGATGTTTCTTCTGTAGAGTTCAGTCATCACATCCAAAGATATCTTGGCTGCAGTCGCATTGCTGTCTCTTAACATGGTGTACATGAAATTTTGCAATACCTGAAGAAAAACAGAGAGGCTTAATACACTGATGGTACAACACTGCAAACATGGAAAACAAAAGGATACTTACTATATTTACTTTATTGTTCTTGTGTTTTGCATTTATGTTCTTGACATCAGTCACAATATGAGTGTATAAAGTCTGAGGAAAAGAAACAAAAGCATATACACATTAAGCCTAACCAACATTTCTAATCCTGTTCAATTTGGATGAATATAAAAATATTCAGGATGATTTAATTTTACTTACTTTTCATTATACCACCAAACGGACCAAAGAAACCCCCCAAAACAACAAAAACAAAAAAGGCAGTTAAAAAGCAAAAGGAAAGTTGACCTCAAAAGATTAAACATTAACGGGCACTGAGTCCCTGTTAAGGGTAATGGAAAAATTTGGAAACAAAATAGTGGTGATGGTTGCACAACATGGTGAACGTAATTAACGTCCCTGCATTGTACATGTGAAAATGGTTTAGAGGTGGCAAATGATTTAGTATACATATTGCACAACAACAAAAAGGTTAACTATAAAGTTACCATATAGCCCAGCTTCCCTACTCATAGGTATATACCCAAGAGAACTGAAAACATATGTTTATCCAAAAACTTGTATATGAATGGTCATAGCACTATTATTCATAATAGCCATAAAGTAGGAACAATCCAAATGCCCATTAACTGATGAGTGGATAAATAAAATGTGGCATATTCATACAAGGAAATATTATCCAGCAGTAAAAGGAATGAAGTACTGTACTGATGAATGCAACAACATGGATGAACCTTGAAAACATTATGTTAAGTTAAAGAAGCCAGTCACAAAAGATCATATAATATATAATTCCATTTATATGAAATATCCAGAATAAGCAAATCTATAGATACCAAAAGTAGATTCGTGATTGTGTAGGGCTAGAGGAGATGGGGGTTGGGGGAGTGACTGCTAATGAATATATAGGGTTTGTTTTGGGGGGTGTGAAAATGTTCTAAAACTGATTGTCGCGATAGTTTTAAAACTCTGTGAATATACTAAAAATCATTACACTTTAAATGGGTAAATTGTATGTGAATTATATCTCAATAAAGCTGTTATTAAAAAAAAATGGAAGTTGTTGCATTTACCTACTACATGCAGGATGATTCTGCGAATATAAATATCAGTGGTGCCCAAATTATGTACCTGTGGACCACTTTTACTCCACAAGATAAACAAAGAAATACAACTACTAATATCAAATGGTGATAGTCTCTCAATACTTAGAAAAAAACATTTAAGCTAATGAATGCAAACTTAAGTTTTTCTTAAATTTCTTTCATAAACCTTCAGCTTCTGGTCTTACTTGTATAAAGAAATACAAAGCAATAGGGAAATATTAACAAAAAAGTTAGTTTTATTTGAGGGAAGGGGAGGCATAGGTATCAACTGTCCATGCTGATTTAGCCAGTCAGTACAGTGCACTGGTAAAGGGTTTCAGTTCTAGAGCCAAAGTGAGTTTATTGCCCAGTCCCACCACTTAGAAGTTGTGTGACCTTGAGCAAGTTACTCTATCTCTCTCTGCCTCAGCCTTTTCATCTGTAAAGTGAGAATAATAATACCACCACCTATCACATAGGGTTTTGTGAGGAGTAAATGAGTTAATACTCAAAAGCTCTTGGAATGAATGGTGTTTGGCACAAAGTAAACACGCAATAAATGTTAGCTATTATTATCATATTGCATGCACAATGATAAATTTTTTTCCTTTTAAAATTCTTCTTAACTATATCCAACAATATAAACCATCAAGAATTCAAGGGACTCCAAAACTCTTGAAGTTTTAATGTCACTACAAGAATGAGATACAAGAAAAAAAAATAATTTTGGTCTTTACCTTTCGCAGAAGCTTATCATGGCAACGCAGAAGTTCAAAGAAGAGCTCTAGCAAACTTGATGGATTGATGAGATTCTTATTTCTCAGCAAGATCAAAGCTTTGCAAAATGTCTCAGGAAGAAAAAGAAAACATACTATAAGATAATGATAGTTAAGATGAGAAAATAGAGTATGTGTATCCCAAAAGAGTTTTCTACTTGCTAGGCATTATTCTAAGCATTGAGCAAAATAGTCTGCACTCATGGAGTTTACACTGGGGGTGGAGCAGAAGAGGGGACAGACAAGCTAGTAAACACATAAACAAGATTATTTCAGATAATAATTGTCATGAAGGACGTAAAACAGGGTAATATGATCGTTAAACAGTGACTTTATTAGGGGACCCTAGAGGCTGAAGACACCGAATTAATTAGTACTCCGTTGGTTATCAGACCACATCTAGTCACCACCCGCATTACGTCGCTCACTTCCTCTAAGTTGTTCTGCAGACCCTCTGGAGAGCCCGGGACAGGTCCAGATCTAACCGGTTCAGACTGGTCAGACATGCGCAGAACAAAGATGACTGACAGACAACCCCGGGTCGCCACGCATGCTCAGTAACACAAGAGAACTCATGTCAAGGAACCAAAAGACTCATATCAAGGAACCAAAATCACTGAATATACGTCATCGGCAGTAGCCAAGCCCATTTCAAAAGCTAAGAGTCCGTGGGCCACTTCTGGGCCAAGTCTTAGCCCCCACTTCCTAATAAATAATCAATAGAAACTGTGAATAGTTAAAACTTTCTGACCTTGCCCACCGCCTTTCTCCACCCCTATATGAATATGTATAAGTATAAAATGTGATTTCTCACTCAAATCGAGGAACTCAATCTGAGGTCGATAACTGAGTTCCTGCTTGCTAGCCTGCGAAATAAACTTTCTTCCTCTCAAAATCAGTGTCTGAGAGATTGGCTTCTTGCATGCTGGGCACGGACCCATTGGTACTGTTTCCACTTTATACAGGGAGGACAAAGAAGGCCTCTCTGGGAAGTGTCACATAGGACAAAACTCCAATGAGCAATGAATTCACAAGATAAGAAAGGTGGGGCATCAATCATATAATACACTAAATTGGAATAATTAACGTGAATTTGTGACCCTAAATTTAAGGCATTAATTTGAAGTACTCTCACTACTAAGAGTAGTCCACCAGGAAATGCAGCACTAGTCTCACTGAGACAGAGCCCCCACAGAAAATCCTGTTTTCTTTGCTTGGCTTCCTCCCCTACAGTGTTGTGTTAAAAATCCTGTTTCCTTTGCTGAGCTTCCTCCCACCCAGCTTTGCATTTAAATACTGATTTTGCCTGGCAGTTATATGTAAACCCCACTGCACCTGCACAGTATGATTAAGAACATTGCTGACACAACCTGTATGAACTCCCTACTTGTAAACCCCTTAAAAGCAACTTTTCTCGTGTCCTCGGGGAGCAGTCTTGGCGGCAGCAGCTCTGACTGACTCCTTTAACTTGCACAACAAAATAAAGGTGCCTTTCCTGTTCTCCCACCTTAGTCTCTCGTTTATTGGCCAATGTGAGTCATGCCAAGCAAGAACGTGGGGTTTCCACCCAGTAACATCACATGTACACCTACTACCCAAAATGATATTTTGGCCTCTAATATTATTCCTCATTAAATGGCACATGCAATCCTTGGAGAAGAGTTAATTCCATATCTTGGGGTAGAAAAACAGTAAGAAACTATTTTTGCCAGAATGCAAGAATGCTTTCAAAAACATCAATGACATTGCTAAAAGGGCTAAGAAGCGCCAATTGGCCAAGGTGTGACAATTTGAACATAAAAATAATAAAAATAACAATGCTCAAAAACAAGCTAACAAAAACTACATAAAAAGGTAGTTGCACTGCCAAAGAAAAATAAATATAAGTTCAATTTTTGTTGATTAAGTAAGAATTAACACACGTGGATATTTTGTTTCTTCCTCTAAGAAATATAATCTGTTTCTAGCTGTGGAGGAAAGAAAGAATGAACAAAAACTTGGAATGAATCAAAAAGTCCTGGATAAAACAGCAACTACCTTAGGCAGAAAGAAAGCCTGGCAGTTACGAATTGTGGTTATCGCAATAGCCAATTACAAAAAGGGTCCATCAGTGTGTTCCAAATGATTCCTCTAAAGAGGAATGCTAATTACACAGCCTCATCCCTCTTCTCCTAGGAAAGAAAATCTCTATTCATTTTTTAAAAAATATACTAATCATCATAAAACACTAAAAAGAAAGACGCACAAACATTTACTTGGTCAGTTGGGTTAGGTGCTGCCAGCCATGCAAAAGTTAGTGAAAACAAAAACAAAAAACCTAACTACTCGGAAATAATTTAAAAAATATAATCGTTCATCTGTATGGCCTAAGTGGACTTGGAGAGTTACATAACATATATAAAAGCCTTCTGACTAATGGCTCAAGTTTGAATCCCCTTAGGCTATGCAGCCATGTCCCATGTTCCAACAGAGTCAATCAGCTGACAACCCAGAGCCTGCAACTTTGCCTTGTCTGAGATTGTCATTTTTCTTTTGGACCTAATGAAATTAACAAAATCCTAGAGAAGCATAAAATGGCAGAATTATCAAAAGACTGGGAAAATATAAGTAGAAGAAACAAAGTTGAATCTATTTTACAAGTTTTGGTATAGGATATCAGTTTGTTTTGTAATCATAATATTTCTACTAAGTTCTACTTGCTGTGAAGGTGTTTGAAAAGCAGAAGCATTAAACCTGAAAATGCCTTAGATCAGGTTAACTACCAGTGATCTGTTGGGGGTGTGCTCTCAGAAGGGAAGTGAAGGAAGGCAGGATAGAGCAGAAAAAAGCTAAGCAAGGCTGTGTCCTTGGCAGCAGACTAGCTTTAGTGAGATCCTACAGGGAAGCTGTAGGGCACAAAGTGCACCAAAGAGTTAGAGTCCCATCAGCAACAGGCTGGGCTTTTGTATCTTTCAGTTGGTCAGTCATTGGCTGTAGGTTGTGAGAGCAACCTCCCAGGTGGTAGGAATCCCATTTGGATGAGGGCAATTCTTCAGAGAAGGACAGTGGGCCATTAGCAGCCAGCGTTCAGAGCACGTGAGGGAAATGGGCGCAAGGGCCTGGTAGGGGATCTAGACCAGGAACCAACATCAAACACAGAGGTAATCAACATTTAAATGCTCAAACTGGCTGTTTCATGGATAAGTTTATTAAATTAAGCATTATAAAAACTATTAAGTTGTAATCACGCTCTTCATGCAGATGGATTTGAAATACTAGAAAGAATCACCTATTCCAAAGAAGGGGAAGAGCCTCCCTGCAGCGTTAACATGACGGAAGACAGCAAGATTAGTGAGAGGAGAGTGTGGTAGAAAAGGGGGAGATGGAAGGAGATGAGATCAGAAACACAGGCAGGAAGGAGATCATGTAGGGACTTACAGGCCATGGTAATAAGTTTGAGTTTTATCCCAAGTATGAGAAGCCACAGAAGGATTTTAATTTACATTTTTAAAAGGTATCCGGCTAAGGGTATTCTCATTTAAACACATATCACACACACACATGAACATGGCAGAATTTACTAATCCAAATACTGGACCTACCATTCGAAGATCAGGATCCAACACAGTGTGATTGTAGGAGAGCAGATCTTTCAGTTCCTGAGGAAAGTTACTTAGATGCTCTGGGTAGCAGTGCCCAACCTGTAACAAAGCAAAGGCTCTTCTGAAGTTTCTAAGTTATTCAGATGCACATATTTAAGATGTTCTAAAAAAGGAGAACAGATGGTCCCAAATTACCTTTTTCTTCTAAATTTTAGTTTCTCCAACTCCTCTCATGTTTCCGCTAAGTAAAATACTCATGACATGATTTAGAACTTGCTTTTATGAAGAGTTTGAAGAAAACAAAGAGTTTGAAAGCTTTGCTCTGGTTGGCTCTGTGAAAGACTCCAGAGAAATCCTCTTACTTACCACAGAGAGAAAACAGAAGTTGCAAAACAGGAAACTTAAATTATTTTTAGTTAAGTTTCCACTCAAGAGTGGAACGAAGGTGAGTACTACTGAAAAAATAGTCTGCCAACTGTGTGCAACAAATTGGTCTTTGTTTATTCAGAAGTTTTTTCTTACCTGTGCCATAAACATCACCAGCTCTGCCAGTTCTTTGCTGGGTTTATTTGGTTGTAATTTAAAAATCTCCACGTTGGATTTATAGTGATTATACTGCTGTATAAACTGTGGAAAAATAAAATTTAAGTGTGTCACATTTTATTATATGACTTTGTCAATAAAGAATGAAAAATTACTTAGAAATCTTTGACAGTGGCACGGTAAAAAAATATGGCAAAAGAATACAGAACCACTACCTTTTCCTGATCTGCACGCTTTAAAATGAAAAGCACATCACAGATAATCTAAAGATCCTTTCCTTAGAATTATCATCAGACATTTAGGTGATATGATATACACAACAGTGAAGCAAAAGTGTTTAGTATATTCACAAACTTATGCAACTATTACCACTAATTCTAGAACATTTCCACTACCAACCCCTCCCCCATTAAAAAAACCCTACCCATTACCAGTCACTCCCTAGTCCCGTCTCCCTCCAGCCCTGGCAACCACTAATTTACTTTCAGTCTCTACGGACCTGCCTATTTTGGACATTTCATATAAATGGAATCATACCCCAATTGCTTTTAAGCCTACTGCACCCACTTCTCTACCTAAACTGCTCATATTAGGGTAACCAATAACATTCATGTTGCTAAATTTAATGGCCAGTTTTCAGTACTTATTTAATATGACTCATCAGCACTTGACATAGTTGGTCTCTCCTTCTCCCTGGAAACACCTTACTTGGCTTCCAAGACACTACCTAGTTTTCCTCTTACTTCATGCTCTGCTTTCTCAGGCCCTTTTGCTGGTTACTCAGTAGCTCACTAAAGTCTAAACACTGGGCTACCCCAGGGTTTTCTCTATCTACTACATGCAGAATCTAATCACTTCTTCACCTCCACTGTTACCAACCTGGTCCAAGCTACCATCATCTTTGCTTGGATGGATGCAATAGCCTAACCGGTGTCTCTGATTCTATCTTTGTCCTCCTACATAGTCTCTCAAAACAGGCATCCAGAGTGATTCTGTTCTCATACAAAGAAGCTCTAAAAGCTTCCCATCTCATTCAGTAAAACTTTAAGCTCTTAAAAATAGCCTGGTTCTACAAGATCTGACCCCATCTCACATTCTATTACTTTCGCCTTTCCTGATCCCCCATCTCCAGCCATACTGCCTTCTTTAATGCTCCAGACACCTACCAGGCATATTCCTGTCTCAGGGTCATTGCATCTGCTATTCCTTTGGCCTAGATTGCTCTACCCATATATTTGTACAGCTCTCCCTCACTTCCTTCAGGTTTTTACTCAAAGGTTGCCATCTCAAGGTCTCCGCTGACTACCCCTTTTAAAACTGTAAGACGTTTTTCCCCTACATACACACCAGCACTTTCCTACATTATTTTTTTTCCCATAGCACTTAACATCATCTGACATACTCTATATTACTTTCAGATTCACCAGGCGCTCCTTGGAAACCCTGTGGGGCAGTTCTACTCTGTCCTATGGGGTCGCTATGAGTCGGAATCGACTTGACGGCAACAGGTATATTACTTTATGACTACAGTTGTGGAAAGAGACGATAGAAAAGTTCAATATCATCAGTCAGAACAAGGCCTGGGGGCCAACTGCGGAATAGACCATCAATTGCTCGTATGTAAGTTCAAGTTAAAGCTGAAGAAAATTAGAACAAGTCCACAAGAGCCAAAATAAGACCTTAAGAATATCCTATCTGAATTTGGAAACCATCTCTAGATTTGATACACTGAACACTAATGACCGAAGACCAGACAAGTTGTGGGAAGACATCAAGGACATCATACATGAAGAAAGTAAAAGGTCATTAAAAAGACAAGAAAGGAAGAAAACACCAAAATAGATGCCAAAAGAGACTCTGCAACTTGCTCTTTTATGTACAGTAGCTAAAACAAAAGGAAGAAATGATGAAGTAAAAGAGCTGAACAGATTTCAAAGGGCAGCTCAAGAAGACAAAGTAAAACATTATAATGAAATGTGCAAAGACTTGGAGTTAGAAAACCAAAAGAGAAGAACACACTCAGCATTTCTCAAGCTGAAAGAACTAAAGAAAAAATTCAAGCCTCGTGTCACAATTTTGAAGGATTCTGTGGGCAAAATACTGAATGACACACGAAGCATCAAAAGCAGATGGAAGGAGTAAACAGAGTCACTATGAGAAAAACAATTGGTTGATGTTTAACCATTTCAGGAGGCAGTATATGATCAGGAACCGATAGTGCTGAAGGAAGAGGTCCAAGCTGCCCTGAAGGCACTGATGAGAAACAAGCCTCCAGGAACTGACAGAATATGAATTGAAATGTTTCAAAAAACGGATACGGTGCTAGAGGTGCTTACTTGTCTATGCCAAGAAATTTGGAAGACAACTACCCAGCCAACTGACTGAAGAGATCCACATTTGTGCCCATTCCAAAGAAAGGTGATCCAACAGAATGCAGAAATTATTGAACAATATCATTAATACCACACACAAGTAAAATTTTGCTGAAGATCATTCAAAAGCAGTTGCAGCAGTACATCAACAAGAAACTGCCAGAAATTCAAGCTGGATTCAGAAGAGGACATGGAACTGGGGTTTCATTGCTGATGTGAGATGGATCTTTGCTGAAAGCACAGAATACCAGAAAGATGTTTATCTGTGTTTTAGTGACCATACAAGGGCATTCAACTGTGTGGATCATAACAAGTTATGGATAACATTGTGAAGAACGGGAATTCCAGAACACTTAGTTGTACTCATGAGGAACCTGTACATAGATCAAGAGGCAGTCATTCGAACAGAACATGGGGATACTTTGTGGCTTCAAGTCAGGAAATATGTGCCTCAGGGTTGTATTCTTTCACCACACTTATTCAATCTGTATACTAAGCAAATAATCCGAGAAGCTGGACTACATGAAGAAGAACGGGATGTCAGGATTAGAGGATTAACAACCTTCTTTATGCAGATGACACAACTTTCTTGCTGAAAGTGAACAGGACTTTCTGATGAAGGTCAAAGATCACAGCCTTCGGTATGCATTACGCCTCAACATAAAGAAAACAAAAATCCTCACATCTGGACCAAAAGAAACATCATGATAAATGGGGAAAAGATTGAAATTGTCAAAGATTTCATTTTACTTGGATCCACAATCAACACCCATGGAAGCAGCAATCAAGAAATTGAAGGATGCATTGCATTAGGCAAATGTGCTGCAAAAGACCTCTTTAAAGTCTTAAAAAGCAAAGATGTCACCTTGCAGACTAAGGTGCACCTGACCCAAGCCATTGTGTCTTCAATCGCCTCATGTGCATGCAAAAGCTGGACAATGAATAAAGAAGACCAAAAAAGAATTGATGCCTTTGAGTTACGGTGCTGGCGAAGAATATTGAATATACCATGGACTGCCAAAATAAGGAACAAACCTGTCTTGGAAGAAGTATGGCCAGAATGCCCCTTGGAAGCAAGCATGGTGAGACTACGTCTCACATACTTTGGATGTGGTATCAGGAGGGATCAGTCCCTGGAGAAGGACATCATGCTTGGCGAAGTAGAGGGTCAGAGAAAAACAGAAGAC
Organism: Trichechus manatus latirostris; assembly: GCF_000243295.1. Taxonomy (NCBI): domain Eukaryota; kingdom Metazoa; phylum Chordata; class Mammalia; order Sirenia; family Trichechidae; genus Trichechus; species Trichechus manatus. The sequence goes on along the minus strand of NW_004444041.1, from coordinate 8,458,735 downwards.
CCTCAATGAGATAGACTGATATAGTCGCTGCAACAACGGACACAAGCATGACAACAATTTTGAGGATGACGCTTGACCAGGCAAGTGTTTCATTGCGTTGTATACATAGGGTCGCTACGAGTCAGAACCGACTATACGGCACCTAAAAACTAACAACAGATAGCACTGTCATCTACCCAGATGCTGAAATAAAAAGCCTGATTCAGTCTTCATGCCTTTTTTCTCTCATCCTCCACATTCACTCCACCAGAAAGTCCCAAGTTTTACCTCCATGTAGAGCTAGTCCCAATCTGTCCACTTCTCTCCACTCCCACTGATAATCCTAGTAGTACCACCATCTGTTGCCTGGACTATTCCAATAGTCACTATTTAATTACCGTGCTCCCAGTCTTGCTCCCCTACAATCCATTCTATATAGAGCCCCCAGAGTAAAGTTTTAAAAATATAAATCAGATCATACCACACCTCTATTAAAAGCTTTAACAGCTCCCTAATGCACTCAGAGTAGAATCTAAACTACTTACCATGGTCTCAAAGGCCTTGTATGACCTGACCCCTACCTGCATTCTCCACATTATCTCCCACTACCCTCTTCCATGCTCACTATGTTTTAGTCACACCGGCTGCCTCTTTTTTTCTTTCCCACCATGAGCTTCTGTGCTTCCTTACTCCCTCTGTCTGGGATGCTCTTGACCTGTCTGGCTCAATACTATCATCACAGAGAAGTGTTCCCTGTTCGTAGGATTTAAATCAGCAGCCTCCAAATCTAACATATTCCCATCCAGTTTTTTTTTCTTCATAGTCCTTAGCGCTTTAAATCTACCCTCACTAGAACGTAAGTCCAAGATAGTAAGGCTCTCATATCTGTCTTACTGTTTATCACTGTATCCCCAGTGCCTAGAATTACACCGACACACAGTGAGGGCGATATATGTGTATTTGTATATGTATTTGTTAAGTGAATGAAAGAGCAACCCTCTGTGGTAAGTACTACCTCCTTCTTTTACATATTACAATAGACACACAGGCTCAGTGATTAACCTACCGAGGTTACACAATTGTTGAATAGAGATCCAGGATTTAGGGTTATTCTGAAGCCAGTGCTCTTAAATATAGCACTACATGGCATCTCAACTTATTACTTTGTCAATGGTTGTATAATGCTTTACACATCTCAAAACCTTGCCTATATTGCTTAATTTCTTGTATTTGTTCCTTACTCTCTATTTCCACTGCCTTGATCCTTAACAAGGCTCTCTCTACTGAGGACCTAAACCACTGCAACCCTATTTGTAAAAACCATTCACAGAAAATTTTCTATGTCAAAAATCTGGGGGAGAGGAAAAGTGAGAAGGCAATTAAAGGATGGGTAAGAGTGTTAGCCATTGAAGAAATCACAATCTGGTGAGGGAAAAGCACAAACAAATAATTGCAGCAAGAGCTTAGTAGAGATATCTGTCTTAAGGCTACAAATGAGTGTGTGATGAAAGCACCTACCAGATTTATCAAAACCATCACTTTCATTTTGTCGCTTCTCAGCTCAAACACCCTTAACGACCTTTCACGATTTGTATGCGATCAGTAGATAAAGTCCGTCACAATCTGGGCCTAATCTAATTTTTCAAACTCATCTTTTCCCGCAAGCAAATTTTGGCATCCAGGCCCTGTCAGCTTCCAATGAGTGTGAATCTGGTTTAATTAGATCTGCTAAGCTCCTGCATCTGTCTCTTACACTTGAGAATAGTCCCTCCCCAGCACAATGGGCACACAGCGGGCTCTCAGAAAGACGTCGAAAGCATTCTAATATGAGCTTCACGAAATATTATGGACTAATTCAAGGTAGGAGTTTCTGATATCAAAAAGTATAGAAACCCGCATGGAAGTTGGAGGCTGAGGGCGGGCCATTTACCCCTCTATCTCTCCACCTCTGAGAGGTCGGAAGAGAAGCCCTAAAAAGAGTGAGGCTTTCAAAAGTGTTTCGTGGCAGCTTTGATGGGGCCTATAAAACTATAATAGGAGCCCTGGAGATGTAATGGTTAAGCGCTTGGCTGCTAACCTTAATATTGGCGACTGGAACCACCCAGCAGCTCCGTGAGAGAAAGACCTGGTGATCTGCTCCCGTAACGGCTGTTAATATTAATGCTGTGTGTCGTGGAGTCGATTCCGACTCATCGCGACCCTATATGACAGCGTAGAACCGACCCATAGAGTTGTCTAGGCTGTAACATTTACGGGCGCAGATCGCCAGGTGTTTTCTCCTGCCAACCTTTCAAACCGTCAACCTTTCGGTTACAGCCTAGAAAACCCTACGAGGCAGTTCTACTCTGTCAGTTGGGGCCGCTGAATCGAAATGGACTTGACGGTACACAACAACAACACAGAGGCTACGAACATTTTTGGTATGAAAATCCAAAGAGGCCGCAGATTTCCAAATGGTGGAGAACGAACCCCCTCCCTCCTCCCGAGGGACCCCTGAACTGAACAGGAGGAGCCGCGGCGAGCCAGGGCCCTTGCTCCACTCCACGTTTTTCCCTGCGAGTGTCTCAACCATTCACGCCCGGGCCTCCAGAATCTGCCGCACAGCTCCCACCTCTTCGATGTAGGCCGGCGGGTCCCGCTTGATCAGATTCTGTAACTGCGGGAGGTTGCTGGGCAGCTTGTTGTTGTTTCTGCTGGACATGTTGGCTCCGAAAATCCACACGGCCAGCAGTCCCTAACTCTTCTTGGCTGCGGTTTAGAATCGTGTTTCCGAGCGTCACCGGAAACAGAACACTAGACACTCAGCAGGCGGCGTCATCTTGATTGTTAAAGCGAGATGGACTACGGGAACCTCAGAGTGTCAAATTTACTCTCACTATCGAATTTGCTCCATAAAGATTTATGCGCGATCTTTTTTCCCCCTTTCTCGGTTACCGCTACTACTATTTAGCTTTTCTAAAACTATCTGAACGGCCAAGTTTTGTGTTTTTTTTTTTTAATTTTATTGTGCTTTAGGTAAAAGTTTATAGCTCAAGTTAATTTCTCACTCAAAAATTTATACACATACTGTTTTGTGACATTAGTTTCAATCCCCACAGTAAGACAGCACACTCCCGCTTTCCACCTCGGGATCCCTGTGTCCATTTAACCAGTAAGGGCAAAGTTGTTGGGTTTTTTTTTCTTTTCACATACATTAGTTTATTTAATTGTTGCAACATCCTCATGAAACAGACAGATGAGGATTAATGGTCTATTTTAATCGCCACAACCTAAAGATAGAAGCTAAAAAAAAAAAGTGGGAATAGATAGCACTATCCCATTTTAGACATGGGAAAAAAGAGCACTGAGGCGCATAACTTAGTTTTTCTGTATGGTTTTAAGTATTTTGTTTTTGTTTTGGGTTTTTTCAACATAGCAACTCAGACAAGGGGAAAAGGCGTGGACTGGATAACGTGATTATATTGATGTCCTAAAAATGCAAATTAATTTGTATTTTAAAATTTAACTATTGTTATAACCTTTTGTAAGCAATGCTCAGAGTTTTTTTTAATTGATGTAATTAATTGAAGTTTACATTTCAAGTTGGTCTCCCATACAGAATTTTTTTTTTAACATACATTGTTATGAGACCCCAACTGCTCACCCCATTCTGCAACAACACACTCCTCCCCTCCGCCCCTGATCCCCCGTGAACATTCAACCAGCTCCTAACTCTCTCTCCCTTCCCCTCTCACCTCTGGACAGAAGCC